>NW_027910129.1:0-1034 GCF_054177405.1 Leptonychotes weddellii
CCAGCAAGTCTTCAATTTTCTGTGAGGATTTGGCTTGCCCTGTGGAGACAAAACCAAACATTTTAGAATCCTGAGGGAGTGAGAAGCCTGAGGAAGGGTCCAACAACTTTGGTCTGGGACTGAGGGGGGCTCAGGTCTCCAGCCACAGTGGTGCCCCTTCTTGTCCTGAGGTGGATGGATACTGAATGAGAGATGAGTCAGGCCATTTCACAGTCTACTTCTTCTAAGTTGTGAAATCATACCACAGATTTCCCCTTAATACAACTCAGGCCAAGGGGAGGGGTGAACTTTCACTGCCTGTAGTATTCAAGATTGGGTCAAAGCTCATGATGTAATAGTGAAAGAAAAAAAAAGGAGGGGTAAAAAAACTGGAAACAAGGAGTCAAAAATCACTGTAACTGCAGATGGCTAATTAACTAGAAAGTTCTAGAGAGTCATAAAAAATCCCACAAAGAACAGAAGAAAACTAAGACATCTCAATTTAAAAAATGCAGTTATTCTATATACACTTACTATTCTGAAGCCTCTCATTAAAATATTAACCTGTTTTTAACCAATATAGGCACTTACTTTTTAAAGAATTTTTTAATTGTTATGTTAATCACCATACATTACATCGTTTTAGATGTAGTGTTCCATGATTCATTGTGTGTGCATAACACCCAGTGCTCCATGCAGAACGTGCCCTCTTTAATACCCATCACCAGGCTAACCCATCCTCTCACCCCCCTCCCCTCTAGAACCCTCAGTTTGTTTTTCAGAGTCCGTCTCTCATGGTTCGTCTCCCCCTCCGATTTCCCCTTCATTCTTCCCCTCCTGCTATCTTCTTTTATTTTTTTCTTAACATATATTGCCTTATTTGTTTCAGAGGTACAGATCTGAGATTCAACAGTCTTGCACAATTCACGGCGCTCACCAGAGCACATACCCTCCCCAGTGTCTATCACCCGGTCACCCCATCCCTCCCACCCCACCCCCCACTCCAGCAACCCTCAGTTTGTTTCCTGCAATTAAGAATTCCTCATATCAGTGAG
>NW_027910130.1:0-12852 GCF_054177405.1 Leptonychotes weddellii
CAATTCACAGCGCTTACCAGAGTACATACCCTCCCCAGTGTCTATCACCCAATCACCCCATCCCTCCCACCCCACACCCCACTCCAGCAACCCTCAGTTTGTTTCCTGTGATTAAGAATTCCTCATATCAGCGAGGTCATATGTAGGTATGCTTTTTTCAGCAACTCTGTAGATTATCCATCTTTTTTCTCATTCTTAGCTTGGAAGCAATGGACTTTTGGGTCTTTCTACATCTTACACAGAAGAATGATATTTATCTTCTTTGAATATACCCTGTTTTATAAATTTGGTTTTAATAGCTACAAATATTTATTCTTTGCCAAGATTTTAAAAACTATTCTAGGGCTTGTGCCTTTCCATATAAAATGTAGAATAAGCTTGTCTCTTTCTACAAAAAGCCATGCTAAAATTTGGATAGGAATTTCAATTGACCTACAGATCCAATTGTGGAGATTTGACATCTTTACTATGTTGAGTCTTCAAATCCATGAACATGCTATGTGTCTCCATTTCTTTTGGTCTTCTTCCACTTTTTTAAATCAGAATTTTGTGATTTTTTTTTTTTTACACAGATCCTATGCGTGTTTTGTCAGGTTTATACCTCAGTGTTGCAATTTCTTTTGAGTGATTTTAAATGATATTATATTTTTAAATTCGGTTTCAGCATGTTCAGTCTTAGCGTCTAGAAATGCCATTAGGTTTCTTGTATTGATGTTGGATTCGGTGACCGTGGTAAACTCACTTATTAATTCTAGGTGGTTGTTTTAGGAATTAAAAATCCAATTCCTTGGGATCTTCTACAGAGGCAATCATGTCATCTACAAATACAGACAATTTTATTGTGGGGCTTGTGTATATGTTGTTTATCAAGTTGAAGTAGTTTTCTCTATTCCTAATTTGCTGAGAGTTTTTATTATGAATGGTGTTGAATTTTGTCAAATACCTGGATCCTGTCTTCTTTTTTTATAACATTACCATCCTAATTTTCTTCCTGAAACATACTTTTGCCAGATATAGAATTTGCAGGTGTGTGATATTATGTGATATAATGAGAAATATATATTTGGTCTTCATTTCCAGTTCCTGCTACACAGCTCCTAAAATACTTGGAATTTCCAGAGTGAAAGAGATCAGAAGAACATTTTTTGTTATTCCTAACAAGCCCTTTTCAAGCATGTCTGAATTTATGTTAATGAGGTAACTTTTGGAAAGCCCCTCAAGATGAGGAACTGGTTACCAGGGGACCGAACCATGTGATTAGAGATTTGGAACTTTCAGCATCTGCTCCCCCCCACAACCCCAGCACTGACCTCTGGGGAAGGGAGAGGGGCCAAAGGTTGAGTTAATTACCAATGGCCGGTGATTTAATCAATCGTGCCCATATAATGAATTCTTCATGAAAACTCTTAACTGAAACGGTTCAGAGAGCTTCCACGTTGATGGACACGTGATGAGGTTCTGGGAGGGTGGTAAGCCCAGAGAAGGTGTGGAAGCTCCATGCTCCTTTCTCATATCTGGCCCTATGCATCTCTTCCACCTGGCTGCTTTTGAGTTGCATCAAAATTATAATAACTGGTATAATAATACTATAATAAACTGGTAAACCGAAGTGTTCCCAGAGTTCTGTGAGCAGTTCTAGCAAATATCAAACATGAGGAGGGAGTTTTGAAAAAAACCGATTTGTAACCAATCAGAAATACAAGTGACATCCTGGGACCAGCATCAAAAGGGGTAGGTAGGGGACGGTCATGTGAGATTGAGCCCTTAACCTGTGAGGTATGTTCTTTGGAGTGGATAGCTATTGTTGCTTCAAAAATTCTTTCAACCCAACTTTCTTTCTCCTCTTCTTATCAGATTCCAATGATATAAATGTTAGATGTGTTTTATTATTTGTTACTTTCCCACAGGTCCCTGAGTTTCTGATTATTATTATTATTATTTGGCCTATTTGCTCTCTGTTCAAATTGGGAATTCTTGGATCTTTCCCTCTATCCCCTGCTGTGATTATGTCCCTGCCTTCCCTGATGTCTTTGGACACAGGAGGAGTGTCTCAGGACTGCAAAAAGAGAGAGACTCCCCAAAGTGGCCGCTGCTGTTGCTGGAAGCTCTTCCTATTGTGCCTGTCTTGGTGTCACTGGATGGGGAAAGGGAGTCCATATTCTAAATGACAACTTGGTATTTTATTTGGAGTATTAAAACTAAAACCTAAGCCTAAAAGAAATGTGTACACAATCTGTCACACTTTCAATTTTGGAAGAACTGTCTTATACATAGAAATTAAATACTACACTAAGATATAAGCAAGGATAATAAAAATATTTAAAGCCATAACTGTTAGAACAGGTCATATCATCTGGTAATGTCTCAAAATTTTAATTCATGTATTTGGTTGTAGAAAAGAAAGTAGATTTTTAGCTTATTTGGATTATATTTGGGAGGAAAGTTGTCAGATGGAAGGAAGAAAATGCTATAATGATCTTAAGAAATAAGAAATGAAAATAATCTGTAATAGGAAATGTGCCAAATGCCTTTGTATTAGTGGGAAAATATTAGGACAGAATAACTATAATGAATCTAGAACATAGTTCTCTCACTTGCTTCTAATACTTTCAAGGAAAAAAATTAAATATAATAAAGGATCATGGTATTTGTTTTTGTGGGTAAAAATACATTGCTATGTGAAGCATCAAAATCATAGCTAAGAAATTATATTATAGTACATTATATATGTTATATTGATTATGTTGATCATACAACCCTTACTTAACAGTTATTACTTAATATTCTAAAAAACTTCAGGCTTCTTGCTTGGTTCTCATATTTATATATTTTTTCCAATTTCTGAAAATTTCTTATAAATTAAACCAACATTCTTAATTAATTATCCTTACTATAGGAAACTATATGTTATTCAGTTTCTCATATTTATCATTCATTAAATTTAGGCATTTAAATAAGATGAAAATTAGAGCAGTTTCCATAATCTTAAAATCTAGTTAGAGAACTTGATCCAACCAAGGTGTAACATATAACATTTAAAACATGCAACAGATTTACTGTCTTGCCTTAAACAGCTAGAAAACCAGACCAGACAAAAATATTTAAAACAATGTTTTTCAGACATTGGACAGAAGGCAGCACAGGACTGTGATTCTTGAGATAAAGGATGCCAACAAGATAAGCCCTATGATTGCATGAGCTTAGTGTTGCAAGCAGCTTCCAGAGGTACAGCACAGTGAGAGGAATCCAAATAGAGATCCAAATGCAGGAGGACCAAGTCAGCTAAATTGTACCAAGACAGCTACTTTGTAGAACAAAGTACCCAAGAGAAATCTGCACAGGGAGCTCCAGAGACCTGCAGAGAGGTTCCCATGAGTCTGTCTGAGTTCTGAACTGGGCATGCATGTGAGAAAACTACCAAGACCAGGGAAAGAATTACTAAAAAAGATTAAGCAGAAAAAAAATCTTCAGGGCTTGCCCAGGTTTAGGAAAGGTTCACATCTCACCAGCCAGAGTGGGAAGACAATCTCCTCATGTGTGGAGAACCCAGTAGAGTCCTAATAAGGATATTGCAATATAGGGGCGCCTGGGTGGCTCAGTCGGTTAACTTCGGCTCAGGTCATGGTCCCAGGGTCCTGGGATCGAGCCCCGCATCGGGCTCCCTGCTCGGCGGGAAGCCTGCTTCTCCCTCTCCCACTCCCCCTGCTTGTGTTCCCTCTCTCACTGTGTCTCTCTGTCAAATAAATAATAAAAATAAAATCTAAAAAAAAAAAAAAAGGATATTGCAATATATACTCCTTCTAACAAAGCTTATAAACAATCCTTCAAATGATCAAATTAATTCCAAGTGACATAGTGACATCCCGTTCTGGGATGAAATACATAAAGAATTATAGCAAATCCAGCAAACAACATAAAATTTACAATATCCAGCATACAATCAAAAATTACCAGGGAGGGGCACGTGGCTGGCTCAGTCAATTGAGTGGCCAACTCTTGATTTTGGCTCAGGGCATGATCTCAGGGTCCTGGGATCAATCCCTGCATCAGGTTCTGTGCTCAAGGGGAGTCTGCTTGAGGATTCTCTCCATCCCTCTCTCTGCTCATGCTCTCTCTCTCTCTCTCTCTCTCAAATAAATAAATAAATAAATAAATCTTTTTAAAAAATTACCAGGGAAAGTATGATGCATAACCAGGAGAAAATTTAATCAGTGGAAACATTATCACATGTGAAGGAACTAGCAGAAAAGGATGTTAAATAGCTATTATAGTTATACTCCAGGTGTGTCTGTCCACCCTCCTAGAACAATGAGCCCCTCAGAGGGTAAAGTTTGTCTTCTAGTCTTCTGTGTGCCCTCAGCACTTAGTATGGCTCCAGTCACACAGAAGATGTTCTTCAATAAAAGGTTATTGACCAGCATTTTATTTTTTGTTTCTGTGTGTAACTGGAAAATGCCAGACAATAGCTCAAAGCTTTCTGGTGTTCTGCAGTAAGCATCACATCCTTGCCAACTATAGACCCCATTTGGGAACTTTTTCAGAAAACAAAATTGAGAGTGTTTGTGAGAAATGTCCATTTAATCATGCTACAATTTCACCAAATGTCCTTAAAGAAGAGAGAAACCATGAAAGAGAAAATATAATATCCAGTGAGTCCCTTAGTTCTGTGTAAGACCTCTCAGCTTATGAACCCCCCAAAGGCAGTCACATTACTGGACATTTTCAGCACCAGCCCCCTTGTCCCTCACATCTGCCCATTCTCACCTGCAGTCATGTTGAGATTCAAATTACTACGCATTTGATTATGACCATCACCTCCTGATTGGGTTAGTCTACTGTCCCTCCCCCCCATTCATAGCCATTCTTCAAACACTCCTTCAAATGCATTACCCTCAACATTTCTCTTGATTAGAAACATCTTGTGTATTTTGCTGATCAAGTAAAATTCAAACTTCTTAACTTGGCATGTATGACCCTCCAAATTCAAGCTCAATGTACCTTTCCAACTTTATTGGACTTTCCTACCCATACTCTCCCCAGACCACCATAAGCTGAAAAATAAGCAGCCTCCTCAAACACATGCTGCAACTCTCTTCCCACCCCTGTTCCAGCTGGGATCCACTTTCCCCATTCACTTCAAACATTCTGCCTATTTGTAGACTTATCTTGAATCTATGTCCCCCTCATGAATCCTTTCTTTTCAAATCCCTCCAGTCTGAAATGCTTTCTCCTGCTAACATGGATGAATCATGAACTAACATTGTAGCTGAATGTCTTATAATTTCCCTATTAAATCATAAGCCTTTTGAAGGCAGAAAACATGTTCTAAATCTGCCTTCATCCTGTCCCCTTCTAGAATCTGGGTTCTTTAAACAAAGTATTCACTCAAAATAAAACTTAATGCAGTAAACAGCGAATTTTGATATCCAAATGCTCCTATCTGGTAACACTAAAAAGATGCTTGTTTTTATGAATGAAATTGTTCAGAAAGAGGTTTCTCATTGTCTTTCTCAAGAATTTGCCAAATACTTAAGTCGATCTAAATACTAAAAGAAAAGAACAATTGCAAAGATTGGATTAACAAATAAAATAAGGAGAATTTCCATTGTTTAAATGGTAGAGCAAAGGCTGTGGTTTCCCCTTATCCTCTTGGAAATAACCCCAAATCGACAAGGAATCGGAAGAAAAATGCAAATTTGCATGTTCTTTGAAACTAAAAGATATCAAGACAACAGGCCCAATGGAGTCACTTAAGTGAAGCCTCATGTCACCAAACAGAATTATACTTTCAGCTCTCCCAGGAATGGAATTTTAAAGTAGTTAGTCACTTGATCAGCACTAGTGAGGTAATCTGCTAATACACCCCTGCCATCCCCTAAAGGAAAGTAACTTTGCATAAAGCAACCCACTCTTTTGCCAATATAATTTCCTTAAACCCCCAGAGCTTCTTTCTGTCTGCAAGACTAGATGCTGCCCAATTCAAAGTTTTGCTCAAATAAACTTAAAAAATTTTTAATATGACTCAGTTTATCTTTTAACACCCCATGTCATGGTTCATGAAGCAGGACATATAAAAATGGCCCCGCCAACAAATGCACTAGCTGTCTCCACAGAGACCTGGGCTGACACTAATGAAGGTCACTGACATGATTCCAGCCTGTGAACAAGCAAGGCTCTGCATACCTTACCAGAGATAGGACCCCAAGACCCCATCCCGTTTATACCAACTCTCGGAGCTCACACACAGCTCCTCTCCTTGTCCTGCAAATGATCTTCTCATGTCAGTGGCCAAATCTTCCTCATTTTAGTGTTAAATATCCACTCCAAGGTGGTTGGGTGAGGGACATTGGGGAGGGTATGTGCAATGGTGAGCGCTGTGAATCGTGTAAGACTGATGCATCACAGACCTGTACCTCTGAAACAAATAATACATTATATGTTAATTTAAAAAAATTAAAAAACGAACAAAAAACCACACACACACAAAATAAAAATAAATAAATAAATCTCCACCCCCCACAGTGAACACACAGTATGTTACATATGTGTTGTTCAGTGCATATGCTCCATCTTTCCTCATGAAGAATCATAAGTTTCCCTGCCCTTTCATCAATAGGTATGTAATCCCAACCCTTGTGGTTATTAAGACCTGGTTCTAACCTCAGCTGGGGAGCTGGATTTAAGCTAGTCTCCTGTCTCCTCAATTTGGCTGCCTCTAGCATGAACCCTTTCCTTGCTTCATACTCCATGATTCAGTGATTGGCTTTACTGCACATCAGACAGATGAACTTGGGTTCGGTTACAAAGCTATCACCTGAAATGCTATGTCCTAAAATTCCAAAGTTATGTTTGGCAAAAGATCTGATTTAGCAAGTGTTTTGAGATATAGTCTCCATAGTCACTGTCACACTGACACTCCCCTCTGTCCATCCCAGGTGGACAGTTCTTTAGTGTAGCTCATGTCCTATTATCTTGTTCTTTTACATTGTATTTTTAGCCATAGTTTTACTTTGCATATTTTCCAATAATTACATATTTTGGATTTTCATCAAGATAAAGATTCCTATAAATCCCCTCAAATTTAGCAGTCTGATCATTATTTTGCTTTTAACATAAATAAAAAGGCAAATTTCTATGAGTGCCACTGAATGCATATTTAAATATTTATTCATTTTGATTGTGTTCTTTTGCTTTTTGTAATCAGAAGTAACAAGTCTCAAGGCAACTAAAGCTGTTACATGAAAAATGTAGGTAAGAGAAGCCTGTGAAAAAAATACAAATAAGTAAACATTAGTTGCTCTAATAAGATAATTTTCAAAAAGTGGCCCAAAAGTACCATGGAGGAGAAGTTCACTGAATATTCATTATTTGTAAGATGGCTCTGGACAACATTCTCCTAAGTGAAGTACCTCACTGTCTCTGGCATAAGTCAAGCGCTGACTCTGAATTTTATTGTGTGTGCTTTGGTAGACAACCAACTGATTTCTTCATCCCCAAAAGAGGAGGGCTGGTAACCAACAACAATCTCTCCCTTCTGTTGAATCTTAAAATTTGTAGAGAATAAATTCCCTGGTCTTAATTCTGTGGGTGGATGGGCCCCTGGGTGGCTCAGTTGGTTAAGCGACTGCCTTTGGTTCAGGTCATGATCCTGGAGTCCCGGGATCGAGTCCCACATCAGGCTCCCTGCTCGGCAGGGATCCTGCTTCTCCCTCTGACCCTCCCCCGTCTCATGTGCTCTCTGTCTCTCTCATTCTCTCTGTCTCAAATAAATAAATAAAATCTAAAAAAAAACAAACAAACACAGAGCTTTAAAAAATAAATAAATAAAATAAATAAATTCTGTGGGTGGAAAATCAAGTCTATTTAAGCCACTAACAAACTTGAACAACAATTTTTAAAACTTCAAATTTTATCACATTAGAGTTTGGATTGAAGTTAGAAAATATCATTTTAGTTGTTGCAGAGACTAGCATTTTGTTGTATCTTAAAATGGCTTTTGAGAAAGAATGGCATCATAACCTAGTAAAGTCATTCTGTGATACACACTGACTGTATCTTAATGCCCAAACTTTCATATTCCTTGCTACTAGTGGTGTGAAGACTTTTAAGTGAGACTAAATATGTTGGTCCTGTCCAACTCAGCTGAATGGAGGCAGACTTGGGGTATGTCTAGTCATAAATTAGGGCAGCCAGAGAAATGTGAATATACCAAAATTATTTAGCTTCCAATTTAAATTATATTAGTTTATTAGTACTACTAGATAATCATATTATAACTTTCCTTAGTTAGATATGATGCCAACTAAATTCAGGAATATGTTATTTACAGTGCTCACATTGGTTTAGAATACAGGATTTTAAGATCCTCCAACATTGTGCTAAAACATTTTAATAAAATCATGCTCTCTATCTCTTAAAAAAAAGATACTTAATTCCCACTGTTAAAAAACAAAATTCAACTGAATAAATTTCAAGATCTAATTGGCTTTATTCAATGATTCATGACTCAGGCAGCATCCCATCTAGCAGATGGAAAAGAGCTCTGAAGAGCTGAACACAACAGATGACTTTTATAGAAATAAGGGAGCAGGGACAAGGAAAGAGCAGATTAACTCATCTTTCTTTTGGGAATGGAAGGGGTTTGTCAGGTGAATTAACATACTGGTGCTGACCAGAAAATTCCAGATTTATTGGTTTAGGATTACCTTTCTGGGAGAGGTTGAAACTGCAATTAGGTTAGGTATTAAGTTTTGGTTCGGTTACATGGGCTTAGCACAGGTGACTCCATTTTGGATCTGTTGTCTCTTTTTTAACACTGCAAATTTCCGCTCTATGAGGGCAGAGACTGTGAGGGTCCCATTCACTACCAGATCCTAACACTGAAAAAAACCTCCTGGCAGGGGTGCCTGGGTGGCTCAGTCAGTTAAGCAGCTGCCTCCAGCTCAGATCATGATCCCGGGGTCCTGGGATGGAGCCCCGCATCGGGCTCCCTGCTCGGCGGGGAGCCTGCTTCTCCCTTTCCCACTCCCCCTGCTTGTGTTCCCTCTCTCGCTGTGTCTCTCCCTGTCAAATAAATAAAATCTTTAAAAAAAAAAAAAAACCTCCTGGCATATAACAAACTTTCAATAAGTGCTTGTTAACTACATAAATGATTTGGACAACTGCAGGAGGAGGGTTGGGTCCTCCTAATATGAAAGAAATGCCAGCAGGCGCCTGGGTGGCTCAGTTGGTTAAGCGACTGCCTTCGGCTCAGGTCATGATCCCGGAGTCCTGGGATCGAGTCCCGCATCAGGCTCCTGGCTCAGTGGGGAGCCTGCTTCTCCCTCTGACACTCTCCCTTCTCATGCTGTTTCTCTCTCCCTCCCTCTCTAATAAATAAATAAAACCTTAAAAAAGAAATGCCAGCCTGAGGTATGTAGTACAGGCTCAGAAGGAGGGAAGCCTCTGGAGTCTTGGGAATGAGTTTTGGAAGGAAGAAGCAAGAGCACAGGACTGGCCATCCTCTGAGATAAAAGGACAAGCCATTGGTCTTTGTGAAACTAGTTAACTATGCTTCCACTAGGAAAAAACATGCATGACTTAATAAGAATACTATTAGAACCGAGTTGTCAAAGTTGTCTTGGGTTTTCCAATAGTCTCTCTACACCGAAATGAATGTGCAATTTAATTTTACTAGGGAGGGTGAAATTAATAAAAATATCTATAAAACTGGGGCGCCTGGGTGGCTCAGTTGGTTAAGCGACTGCCTTCGGCTCAGGTCATGATCCTGGAGTCCCGGGATCAAGTCCCACATCGGGCTCCCTGCTCAGCAGGGGGTCTGCTTCTCCCTCTGACCCTCTTCCCTCTCATGCTCTCTGTCTCTCATTCTCTCTCTCAAATAAATAAATAAAATCATAAAAAAAATTTAAAAAAATATCTATAAAACTAAGAACCATGAGTTCACATGTCTCCATAACTAATTCTGTGACCTGAAGTTAGTGCACTTTAAAATCCAAACTTAACTCAGTGGGAGCCAGTACACACCTGCAGCTCTCCCCACAAATGGGACTGGCATCCATATTATCAGGAGTGGGGAGTGTAACCCAGGGAAACCCATAAAAGAGTTTGTGGCCAGATGAGAACTGATTTCAGGACCAGATGTTGTCACTGAAGAGCTAAGTGTGTATTTTTTAAGAATGACCTATAAACTGGCTTCCCAATAATATAAGAAAGAGACACCCCAAATTAAGAAAATATCCGATGGCTGTCCTCAATGGAGCAGTTTCCTGTTCAGTTACTCTAAGAAAGAGTCTTAACCTATGGTAGATTGGGAAATTATTCTAGTTAAAGACAAATCACTCCAATCTAAGGAAAGACTTGAATAATAGACCCTAAAAAGACTGATAAATGAAAAAGAGTAGTTTGATTTTCCACCTTCAAGTGGGGACTTTCAAGTAGAACAGCTGTAGGATTGGGGTCTAGAAAGTTCTCTTTGGTTAAAAAAAAGGAGTGAGGGCCGTCTGGGTGACTCAGTCAGTTAAGCATCCAACTCTTGGTTTTGGCCAGATCATGATTTCAGGGTCATGAGATTGAGCCCTGCATTTGGGTCTGCACTCAGCAGGGATCTGCTTGAGATTCTCCCTCTGCACCTCCCTCTGGTCGTGCTCGCTCTCTCTCTCAAATAAATAAATAAAATATTTTTAAAAAGTGACATATGTTATAGCCAAGAGACAAAATAAATCAAAGGGTGAGGATATATACAAGTAAAACTGATCTCAGGTTTCAGTGAGGTAAAGTGGGGCCAGATGAGGGAGACAAGTCAAAGCATGGAGCACTGGGTGTTATACACAAACAATGAATCATGGAACACTACAACAAAAACTAATGATGTAATGTATGGTGATTAACATAACATAATAAAATAAAATAAAATAAAACAAGTCAAAGGGATGCTGGAAGTGTGTGGGTGGTAAACTCAAGTGGGAGAGAATAAAAAATGCCCTGGGGATTGTGACAAAGAGAGCCCAAGCACAAAGTTCCTGGCTTGAAGAAAGGCAGAAAGTGAAGATAGAGGGGACTCTCCCTTGCCCACACCTTAACTCCCCCACTTCCTAGTTTAAATAAATCCAGAGAAAATAAGGAAAGATAAACCAAAGGAGATTCATATCCCCTACTGTTTTCTTCATAGGCAATCTGGGAACCTGCAGAACAGCCCCAACCATGTGGAAGTCAGACTCCATGGTGAGAATAAATCCAATATAAGACTCTAGATTGTGTTGCAAGTTTGTTGTGGCTGCTTTTTCCAATTACTGAGCAAGTACAGAGATGTTACCAAAGTTCTTTGATGTGACTACTACAAAAAATAAAACCGCAGCAAGCAACCTGATCTGAGAGAAATTTATGTTGACTAGAAAGAGAGAAACAAAGTCTCTTGATGCTAAAAGCTACCGTGAGGATACGTAAAGAACTGAATACCTCTAGGTGACAGAGCAGAAGCACATCAACTGGTCAGCACAGAGCTGGGAACTGAAGAAAGGATATTTGCAAAGACAAGAAAAAGTACATCCCCAGAATGTGAAAACCAGAATTCTAACCTCAGGTCCTCAACTGGCTAAATGCACAACTTCCGATAATTTACTTAGTTCTCTGAGATGCTTCTCCTCATGGTTAAATTTAGTCCTATTTGCTACTTTTCCACTGTCAGTTGTTGTGTTAGGTACTGTACTAGACAACGAGGAAGCTGTAGCAAATGAGATCTGGCACAGGTCCTCCACAAGATTACCTTTAACCAGAGGACACAGATAATGTTTCAAAGAAATCACCTTCGTTCCTGAAATTTAGAATTAGAGAAGTATGTGCAACATATAGAAATAATCAAATTTTTTATTTGTTCAAAAATACGTGTGTGTATCTCCTGGATGATACTGTGCTAGACTCAAAGACCAATGATATGTTACCTACCCGCAGGTTGTTTGAGCCTTGATGAGGTGATAATCATATAAAGAAAAGTTCAAGTCTCTGGACAATATTAAGCACCACAGTGGAGAGAGCCCTACACAAGGCATTATGAGGAGAAAGGGATTCATTCAGTCAGGAAAGGATTTATTCAATTGAACAGGCTCTTGAAAGGTGAGAAATTCTTCAGGTGTATAAATGTGGAAGGACTTTTAGGGCATAACAAAATGTGTAAAAATAGAATGCCAAGAAATTACAAGGAATTTTCCAGAAATAGAGAAATACAGGTCCTTGGAATTCCCAAAGCAGAACCCAAAGGTGATGGGCTCGGCAGCTGAGGTTACAGAAGCAGAGTGTTCAGTCTATGCTAGGATTTTAGACTTGGCACTTTGAGGAAAGAGGAGTCAGTAAGGTTTGGAACAGAGACACACGTGCTCAAATTCATATTTCAGCAAGCACTTCTGCGTGGTATCAGAAGGAATGCAATTGTAGGGGTCAGTAAAGGTGATACTATAAAACCATTAAAACACAAAGATCAAATTAATGACATGAAAACCAGGTCACACTAGTGTTTAATTTAAAAAGCAAGTGACAGAACAGTATGCACAGTACAATCCCATTCATATGTGAGTTGCTTGCTAAAAAGATCATTGTAACAGTAACAACTTCTAAGTTTTGAGAGCTCACTGTGCTTCAACCATTTTGCTAAATAATAGACAAAATATACTGTTATCTCACTTTTGCCAACTGATACCAGTACAAATATGACCTGCATTTTCTTTTTTTTTTTTATTCTTATGTTAATCCCCATACATTCAATCATTAGTTTTAGATGAAGTGTTCCATGATTCATTGTTTGTGCATAACACCCAGTGCTCCATGCAGAATGTGCCCTCCTCAATACCCACCACCAGGCTA
>NW_027910131.1:0-1445 GCF_054177405.1 Leptonychotes weddellii
TCTGGGGGTGGCTTTGGATCTAAAATGAGTCTCGTGCAGACAGCATATCAATGGGTCTTGTTTTTTTATCCAATCTGATAGACTGTGTCTTTTGATTGGGGCATTTAGCCCATTTACATTCAGGGTAACTATTGAAAGATATGAACTTAGTGCCATTATATTGCCTGTAAGGTGACTGTTACTGTATATTGTCTCTGTTCCTTTCTGATCTCTGTTACTTTTAGGCACTCTCTTTACTTAGAAGACCCTTTCAATATTTCTTGTAGGGCTGGTTTCGTGTTTGCAAATTCTTTTAGTTTCTGTTTGTCCTGGAAGCTTTTTATCTCTCCTTCTATTTTCCATGACAGCCTAGCTGGATATAGTATTCTTGGCTGCATATTTTTCTCATTTAGTGCTCTGAATATATCCTGCCAGTCCTTTCTGGCCTGCCAGGTCTCTGTGGATAGGTCTGTTGCCAATCTAATGTTTCTACCATTGTAGGTTACAGACCTCTTCTCCCGAGCTGCTTTCAGGATTTTGTCTTTGTCTCTGAGACTTGTGAGTTTTACTATTAGATGTCGGGGTGCTGGCCTATTTTTATTGATTTTGAGGGGTGTTCTCTCTGCCTTCTGGATTTTGATGCCTGTTTCCTTCCCCAAATTAGCCAAGTTCTCTGCTATAATTTGCTCCAATATACTTTCTGCCCCTCTCTCTCTTTCTTCTTCTTCTGGGATCCCAGTTATTCTAATGTTGTTTTGCTTTATGGCATCACTTATCTCTCAAATTCTCCCCTCATAATCCAGTAGTTGTTTAACTCTCTTTTGCTCAGCTTCTTTATTCTCCATCACTTGGTCTTCTATATCACTAATTCTCTCTTCTGACTCATTTATCCTAGCAGTTAGAGCCTCCATTTTTTATTGCACCTCATTAATAGCTTTTTTGATTTCAACTTGGTTAGATTTTAGTTCTTTTATTTCTCCTGAAAGAGATTCTCTAGTATCTTCTATGCTTTTTTTCAAGCCCAGCTAGTATATTTATAATCGTCATTCTGATATCTGGTTTGGACATCTTACTAATGTCCGTATTGATTAGGTCCCTGGCGGTTGGTACTGCCTGTTGTTTTTTTTTGAGGTGTTTTTCCATCTTGTCATTTTGTCCAGAGGAGAATAGATAAATGGGAGAACAAAATGGTAAAAGGGTAACAATGACCCCAGAAAAATATACACTAAACAAATCAGAAGAGACCTGAAACTGGGGTGGGGGGGCGGGAGGGAGGAAGAAAGAGGAAAAAAAGAAAAAGAATATGATCAGGCTAGTGAATAGAACAGAGCCACACACTAGTTTATAGGTGTATTTTGGTGAGATGTGATTTTATGCTTATGTAAATGATGACATTTTCAAAGTTTGACAATAACAAATATTGATGAGGATGTGGAGCAAAAAGAATCCATCTATACTGCTGGTGG
>NW_027910132.1:0-233 GCF_054177405.1 Leptonychotes weddellii
ACTAACATAACATAATAAAATTTTTAAAAAATCGTTAAAAAAATAAAAATAAATAAAAAAGGAAAAATTTGCCAAGGGGAAAAATAATTAAGAGTAAAAGGAGTAAAAGGAGACAAATTGTAGGTGAACAAGAAAGCCTTCCAAGTACCTGTGTGAGTGGACATCGTAGGCGAATGTGAAAACGGGGCTTTAAAGGTCAGGTGCCCAGCTCTCTCTGAATGCTTCACAAGTGG
>NW_027910133.1:0-233 GCF_054177405.1 Leptonychotes weddellii
CTTGATACCCTCCCACTTGGGTTCTGGTCTTTTCGTCATTTGCCCCCTTTCTTTACCACTCTGCTCATGTATCCTTTTCCCTCACGCTTTTCACAGAACCTTCTTCATTCTCTTCACCCTTCCAACCCCCCCCCGTTCTCAGTTAAATGTGTAATAGAAAGAATTGTGTAAAGGAAAGACCTGGGTGAGAATCCGCCACCTAGTAGTTCTGTGATCTGGAGCCTGTTATCGAC
>NW_027910134.1:0-233 GCF_054177405.1 Leptonychotes weddellii
TAAAGTCAACTATGTCATGTTGACTTTGTCAGCTGAATCACTGGAGTGAAATCCTTCACGTTCCCAGTCCGAGGGATTATACAGGGCTTGTACACAGTGAGTGGGAATCTTGAGGGAAATCTTAGAATTTTGTGAACCACTTACTATGGACTGAATGTTTCTGTCCCCTCAAAATTTGTATGTTGAAACTCTAATTCCCATTGTTACAGTATTTGGAGATGGGGCCTTTGGGA
>NW_027910135.1:0-233 GCF_054177405.1 Leptonychotes weddellii
ATAAATCTGCGGCAGAAGTCACAGTCTCTTGAGTCTTTCTTATTTTGGGGGATCCTTCTCCTAGTCATTCTGTTGAGGGGTGGTTGAGGGAATGTACAGAGTCCAAATTAGTGACCATGACCCAAGCAAGATGCACCTGTTTTATAGGAACCGTAGGGTTGCTGGCCTCTTGTTCTCCAGCCTGTCTTCTGGGGGAGGGTCCTGCCGTGCTGTTACTCAGGCAACCCTGTTTG
>NW_027910136.1:0-233 GCF_054177405.1 Leptonychotes weddellii
GGGAAAAGGAAAAAAATATATAAATGTATATGATATTTATTATAAATAATTTTAAATATTACATATTATAATATTGTATATATACTATATAAGCATATGAAATATATTAAATGTGTATAATATATTATATTGAATTATTACATGCATCATTTTATTATATATAATCTAGTAAATATAGATATTAGGTATGATAAAAATACTATAGATTATATATATTGTATCAAATGTTACAT
>NW_027910137.1:0-233 GCF_054177405.1 Leptonychotes weddellii
TAAACTGTGTAGACTTTCACTCGTTCTTGTTGTATGAGCCCCCCATGAACCCGTTCTCTTCACTCATTCACTTCTTCATTTGCATGCTGATTCATAGATTGCTTTAATAACTGTTGACTGAATATTGTCTCTCTCTGACATAAAGGATCAATGGGGAAAAGGCAGTCATGGCAAGGTAAACATTTTCCTGACACTGTGTGTTAGTTCAGGGCAATATCTCCAAATTCTCAGAT
>NW_027910138.1:0-233 GCF_054177405.1 Leptonychotes weddellii
GAGAGAAGCAGGCTTCCCGCCGAGCAGGGAGCCTGATGCGGGGCTCGATCCCAGGACCCTGGGATCATGACCTGAGCCGAAGGCAGACGCTTAACGACTGAGCCACCCAGGTGCCCCAGACTGGTGCCTTTCTAATCATGGTTTGATTCTCTCTCCTTATCGTTTTCTCCTCTCCTGATCAATGTCCCTCATAAGTTCTTAGTGGTTGATTGTAGAGAGTTGCACATTTTCTC
>NW_027910139.1:0-233 GCF_054177405.1 Leptonychotes weddellii
CATTGCAGCCCCTCCCACACATGGCCGGGTTGCAGAGCCTCCCAACCACGCCCAGGTTGAAGCATGCTGGTCCCTGGGCGCAGGAGAGAGCCTGCCCCCTGCCCCCCACGACACTCATTGTGGCCCGTCTGCCCCCCACCGCCCACGACCCTCATTGTGACCCATCTGCCCCCCACCACCCACGACCCTCATCGTGGCCTGTCTGCCCCTTGCCCCCCACAACCCTCATCGTG
>NW_027910140.1:0-233 GCF_054177405.1 Leptonychotes weddellii
GGCTACACAAGACAAAGAATAAAGACTTTATAGAATACATTTGGTAAAGTCATTACACAAACAACAGCAACAACAATGAACCCCCAGGGACAGGAGAAATTCAAACTCCATAGTTTCTACATTCTATTATTTAAAATACCCAGCTTTTAACAACAACAAAATTATGAGATATGAAAAGAAATGGGAAAGTATGGCCATGTGGAGGTAAAAAAAAAAAAAAAAAAAAAAAAGGC
>NW_027910141.1:0-233 GCF_054177405.1 Leptonychotes weddellii
TACACACACACACACCTCCTATATATATATATACATATATATATATAAAGGAATATTACTCAGCCATCTAAAAGAATGAAATCTTGCCATTTGTAATGATGTGGATAGAGCTAGAGAGTACTATGCTAAGTGAAATAAGTCAGTCAGAGAAAGACAAATACCACATGATTTCACTCATATGTAGAATTTAAAAAACAAACAAATGAACAACGGAAAAAAAGAGAGCAGGAAAC
>NW_027910142.1:0-1445 GCF_054177405.1 Leptonychotes weddellii
GGAGGGAATGGGGTGGAAAGATGGAGCAACAGGCAACAGTTTGGAAAGATCAGTCGGGATCAACTATGGAGGAAAGACAGGGAGGTTATTAATTATTTATATTAGCTATCTTTATGTGTGAGTTTTTTTTTTTTACATAATAATGATGGTTCTGGAGCCAGGTAATAGGCACCAGCTGGATGTAGCTCAAACAAAAAGAAAATTGATTGAAAAAATACCATGATATGTCATTACTCCCCAAGAGAGAATTCAACAGCCAGGTCTCAGGTAGGTATATTTTTTTTCTTTTCATAGTATTTCCTTAGGGTAGATTCCAAAATGTAAGATTACTGACTGGTTCAGAGAGTGTGAGCAATTTCGTGGCTTCTGACGTTTAGCACCCAGCAGCTTCCAAATGGTTGTAGCAGTACATGGCGGCACAGTGTTAAATGTAAACACCATTTTTTACTGCGTCCTTAGCAATCTCGGTTCTGTTGCTGCTAACTGGCTTGGGGGAAATGGCACAGCATGCTTGTTGCTGGCAATTAATGGGTTATTGATGAAGTCAGTTGTTTAAAATTGTGTTCATTTGCTGCTTGTATATTTTACTTGAAAAGGATTTTTGGTCCTTATTTTAGCAGGGATTCGGGATGAAAGTAATTGTAGCGCAATAACGAGGAAATAGACTAGTTTTGGCTGCTGTCGAGGCTGTCGGCTTCCCGCCGGCCACACCCTCATAACTGTCCTCGCTAGCCCCTGAAAGGTCCTGGAAGTCGAGAAACCGTGTCCAAATTTCAGCTCCGCCACTTACTGGCCTTGGGATTTGCTGGCAGTTTCTGCACTTCTGTAAGCCCCAGTTTCCTCATCTGGAAAATAGGAAAAAATCTGAATTACCTAGCTACATGATATTTTGAAAATCAGAACGAGGTCAGGTACCTGCAAATGCTTGATAAAGTCTAAAGCACTGTAAAAATGTTGGCTGTCCCTGTCGCAACGTTGGCTTACCTGAGTGCACAATGCCCATGAGGTCACGCCGGGTCAGGACTTCTGTTGTTGAGCTATAAGCGGAAACATCCCTGGTCTAGCTCAGCTTTTTCACTTTTTGCACAAATGGGACTCAATTCATAGATGCAAATTCAGGAAAAGACATGGTGATAGTTCAGCTCTTCTTCCCACCAGCACACTTCACAGATATGTGGAAGGACCTGATGTTTCTTCTTCCTTCCTTCCTTCCTTCCTTCCTTCCTTCCTTCCTTCCTTCCTTCCTTCCTTCCTTCCTTCCTTCCTTCCTTCCTTCCTTCCTTCCTTCCTTCCATGTGCCAAGCACTGGGAATAAGTAGTAAGCAAGAGCCAGCCCAGCCCTCGCTCTAGGGGAGCTTGCATGTTTATTCGAAAAGGAATACTGGCTGTGTGTTCTCATGTCTGACACAGTCTTCAGCCGACTGAACAGTGCCTTACAGTTTGGA
>NW_027910143.1:0-233 GCF_054177405.1 Leptonychotes weddellii
AGCAGACTCCCCACTGAGCAGGGAGCTCCATGTTGGGCTTGCTCCCAGGACCCTGAGATCATGACCTGAACCAAAGGCAGATGCATGACCGACTGAGCTACCTAGGCACCCCAGTCCTAATTTTCTAAATGTTTTCTTATTCTTAAAATCATGGATGGGTTTCCAGTTTTATTAAGTATGTTTAAAGAATAAAAATTGCGTGGGACACCTGGGTGGCTCAGTTGGTTAAACGT
>NW_027910144.1:0-233 GCF_054177405.1 Leptonychotes weddellii
TTTTGTCTTACGTTAGGTTATTGTAGTGAATGCTGAGCATCACCACTGTACTTTGGACTGCCACACTGACTCTTCCTAGCAGTCGTATTTCGTTTCCTCGAGCTTTTTATTTGCAAATGACATATCCTTGAGCTTTTATTTATTTATTTATTTATTTTTTTAAAGATTTTACTTATTTATTTAACAGAGAGAGACATAGCGAGAGCAGGAACACAAGCAGGGGGAGTGGGAGA
>NW_027910145.1:0-233 GCF_054177405.1 Leptonychotes weddellii
TCTTCAGGACACTCATTTTAGACCCAAAGACACTCCCAGATTGAAAGTGAGGGGGTGGAAAACCATTTACCATGCTAATGGACACCAAAAGAAAGCTGGGGTGGCAATCCTTATATCAGACAAATTAGATTTTAAACCAAAGACTGTAATAAGAGATGAGGAAGGACACTATATCCTACTTAAAGGGTCTATCCAACAAGAAGATCTAACAATTGTAAATATCTATGCCCCTA
>NW_027910146.1:0-233 GCF_054177405.1 Leptonychotes weddellii
CTCTTCTCTTCTCTTCTCTTCTCTTCTCTTCTCTTCTCTTCTCTTCTCTTCTCTTCTCTTCTCTTCTCTTCCCTTCCCTTCCCTTCCCTTCCCTTCTCTCCTCTCCTCTTCCTCTTCTCTTCTCTTCTCGCTTCTCTTCTCTTCTCTTCTCTTCTTCTCTCCTCTCCTCTCCTCTTCCTTTTCTCTTCTCTCTTCTCTTCTCTTCTCTTCTCTTCTCTTCTCTTCTCTTCTCT
>NW_027910147.1:0-233 GCF_054177405.1 Leptonychotes weddellii
AGAAACATTTTTTATTTTAATCTTAAATACCAGAGGTGAAAACACACCAAAAAACAACACAGGTGAAGAAAACATGCAAGATACTAAACATGCACCCTTTCTTTAGAAATTATCACATTATGATATATTAACACATTATGCAAGCGTACTTAAATACTTAAAACATTTCAAACAAACAATATACAAATGTGTTACATAAAAATGGCAATAACAGAAAAATATCCAAGTAAATA
>NW_027910148.1:0-233 GCF_054177405.1 Leptonychotes weddellii
GGAGCCGGCTTCATTGGACGCGGGTTATCTCAGAGAGACATCCTGCCCCCCAGTGCCAGCCAGGGGCCCCCAGTCCAACGGAGTGCTGCCCGCGTTCTCCCGGGAGGGCTGCGGCCCAGCTCCTGGCTCGTTTCAAGTTTCCGATCAGCCACCGCGCGGGAGCATCAACACCATTTTCCAGAGGGGAAAACAGAGGTGAAGGGAGAAGAGGAGAAACTACTCCAGATGGTAAG
>NW_027910149.1:0-233 GCF_054177405.1 Leptonychotes weddellii
CAAATACACAATACAATACTATTGTTTTAAAAGATTATTTATTTATTTATTTATTTGATACACAGAGAGAGTGAGAGAGAGAGAGCACAAGCAGGGGTAGCTACAGGCAGAGGGAGAGGGAGAAGCAGGCTCTCCGCCGAGCAAGGAGGCCAATCTGGGGCTCCATCCCAGGACCCTGTGATCATGACCTGAGCTGAAGAAAGACGCTTAACCTACTGAGCTACACCGGTGCC
>NW_027910150.1:0-233 GCF_054177405.1 Leptonychotes weddellii
TGGAGGTGCCCAGGGAGGCCTCTGTAGCAGGCTCCTCCCACTCCTGGGGTGCCACGGCCAGGGAGTTGGGGGCAACTGCTGACTGCTTGCCTTGTTGGAAGTGGGGGCTGCCTCCACCCTCCAAACTGCTTCATGCTCCAGTCTGCTGGGCAGAGAAAGGAACTCAGCCCAAGCCCAGCCTGTCAGCTGCCCCGGACAGTCTGGAGGAGACAGGTAAGAATTGGAGAACACAT
>NW_027910151.1:0-1445 GCF_054177405.1 Leptonychotes weddellii
TTTTTTTTTTTTTAACTTCATTACATCATCCATTCTTTATTATAACTTGTTATGCTTCCTTTCCATTTCCTTTCTCAACTGATGATCTTGCTTCCATCAGTAAGAAAGTTGAACTATCAGGAGGGAAATTCCACAGATTTTCACCCCCAAATCTATCCCTTTTCTACATTTGTATCCTTATGTTCTGCCTTTCTGTCATTACCATAGATGAACTATCTATGTCCCTACCTGAGGACAAATTCCCTTCATTTCTATATTAAACTTTATTCCCTTCCATCTGCAAGGACATGGCTGTAGAATTCTCTACCTCCAGCATTTTCAGTATTTCCCTTTTTACTGAATCTACTGGATCTTCATAAAAATTTCAATATACAGAATGCTATTATTTTTCCCTTCTTAAAAAATAAACAAATCTTTCTGTATATCCCATTTTAACCACTGACCACAGTAGCCTCCAAACTGGTCTTTCTTCTATACTTCCTCCTGCTTACCTCTCCCACTGCCGAGTCTGTTCTCAACATTGTAGCCAAATTTGCCTATTAAATGTAAATCCAGTCATGTCAGTCTCCTCAAAATGATGCTTCCCTGATTACTGTATTTAAGGACATGATCCTCTGCTATCTATGAAAAAATGTTTTGTCTGTTTTGTTCTCCAGCATCTCCAGTGGTTAGAGCCATGCAATTATATATGTATTTGTGCTCAAGTACATTGAATAAATTAATGAATGTTGATTGAATGTATGAATGAATGAATGCTATTAATGTTGACCTCTTCTTCCCAGGTTCCCAAGACATATTATACAAATGATTAGCTGATAACTATTTAGTCACTTTACCCTGTTTTCTCTCTAAAGTAGTTTTTGAATTTATATAATTATTCCATTTCTTAAGATATCTGGGTAACATCTCCTCATGGTTAGTTAACTTGTGGTACTAGTTATGCAGGGTAATTCGGCAACATGGATTTTATGCTCACTAAGGCTAATTTGGCTGACCATCACTGTGCTGCCATTCCCCAGCTACCAGGTGGCAGGTAGATTACATTGGATCACTGCCACCATGGAATGGCAGCATTTGTCCTTGTTGGAATAGACCCTCTGGATGTGAATTCGCTTTCCCTGACCACAGTGTCTTTGCCAAAACTGCCATGCATGGACTTAGGGAATGTCTTATCCACTATCATGGTATCCTATACAGAATTGTTTCAGATCAAGAAACTCGTTTCATAGTAAAAGAAGTATGGGAATGGGCGTATGCTCATGAAATTCACTGGCCTTACCGTATTTTTATTGTCCTGAAGCAACTGGCTTGACAGAATGGTGGAATGGCCTTTTGAAGATTCAGTTACAGTGCCTACTGGGTGGAAATACTTTGCAGGGCTAGAGCAAGGTTCTCAGAAGGCTGTATATGCTCTGAACCAGCATCAAATATAATGTGCTACTTCT
>NW_027910152.1:0-233 GCF_054177405.1 Leptonychotes weddellii
TGAAGAAACAGTTTTACCACTAACTGGGATCCATGAGTGCTGGAGAAGGCGCTTTTCTTTCTGGCAATGAACAGTTCCTTCTAGATGTGACAGGGCAACATGACAGGGTTACAATTCCAATCTGCAATATCTTGGATAATGAACTTCCAACTGTATCTAAAGTAGGATTTTGACATAAAAGAACAATTTAGTTTTCAGAATTTTTATCTGGGTTTCTTTCAGAGATTTTTAGT
>NW_027910153.1:0-233 GCF_054177405.1 Leptonychotes weddellii
TTTTTTTAAGATTTTATTTATTTATTTGACAGATACAGCGAAGAGAGGGAACACAAGCAGGGGGAGCAGGAGCGGGAGTGGGAGCGGGAGCAGGAGAGGGAGAAGCAGGCTTCCCTATGAGCAGGGAGCCTGCTTCGGGGCTCGATCCCCTGGGATCATGATCTGAGCCGAAGGCAGTCGCTTAACCAACTGAGCCACCTATGTGCCCAAGGCTTCTTGACTTTTGACCTGGA
>NW_027910154.1:0-233 GCF_054177405.1 Leptonychotes weddellii
AGCATCAAATGGAGACACTCAGGTGAGTGAGGTAGAAAGGTCAAAAACAAAACAGAAACTGCAGGATATAAACAAAGGTGAAGTTTTTTGGTCTCTTTATCCCCTTAACCTATCATACACTTTGTGCCTCTCTAGGTTGTGCAAATTTAGTAGCTATGTTGTGTTTCTTTTCTTATTTAACACAGAGAGAGAGAGAGAGCACAAGCAGGGGGAGTGGCAGGCAGAGGGAGAGG
>NW_027910155.1:0-233 GCF_054177405.1 Leptonychotes weddellii
CCGGGGAGGAGGCGCCCGCCAGGGACCGGGGAGGAGGCGCCGGTCGGGGAGGAGGCGCCCGTCAGGTCCCGGGGAGGAGGCGCCGGTCGGTCCCGGGGAAGAGGCGCCCCTCAGGTCCCGGGGAGGGGGCGCCCGCCAGGGACCGGGGAGGAGGCGCCGGTCGGTCCCGGGGAGGAGGCGCCAGCTTTGCTCTCAGCTCATCTGAGCGAAGGGAAGAAGGCGGAAGAAAAACC
>NW_027910156.1:0-233 GCF_054177405.1 Leptonychotes weddellii
CCATCCATTCTTCTTTCCACCTATCCATCCATCCATCCATCCATCCATCCATCCATCCATCCATCCATCTATCCATCCATCCATTCATCCATTCATCCATCTATCCACCCACCCATCCATCCATCCTTCTCTCTACCCATACTTCTCTCCATTCATCTTTCTGTCCATCGATCCATCCATCCATCCATCCATCCATCCAATGAACCATCCATCCATTCATTGTCTACTCACTG
>NW_027910157.1:0-233 GCF_054177405.1 Leptonychotes weddellii
CTTTGTCAAGTGTCTCCTTGAATATTTTGCCACTTTTATAATATTAATATTTTAAATCAATTCCACTGAGATTTAATTTAGGTAGAATAAAATGCACTCACTTAAAGTGTATAATTCAATATGTATAACATATTACTTTCTTTGTTGAAGTGTCTGTCCAAATCTTTGTCCCATTTTCTATCAGAGTGTTCATCTTCTTATTATTGGGTCATATGAGTTAGTTATGCTTTGGA
>NW_027910158.1:0-233 GCF_054177405.1 Leptonychotes weddellii
CACTACAGGACTTCTTCATAAGGCCATTATTTTTTTTTTTTTAAGGCCATTACTTTTAAGAGCAGGAGACATAGCTGATGCTCCTAACACACAGAAATAGACACAGAGAGTAAGATAAGATGTCCCAAATGAAAGAACAGGACAAAATCACAGCAAGAGACCTGAATGAAACAGATATTACTTATCTGCTAGAGATAGAGAATTTAATGATCATCAAGATAATCAATGGACTT
>NW_027910159.1:0-233 GCF_054177405.1 Leptonychotes weddellii
AAGTCACCAAATGTTCTCCCGGTATCGTTCCAACGCCAGCCAGGTCCTTCCAGGGTTCTTCCCTAGATGCTGATGTCAGGGGAAGGCAGGAGCCTGGACCTTTTCACTGGGGTGCCACCAGCGTTTTGGACCTTGCCTGACCCACATAGGTAGTTATACCTATTTGATGAATGAATGAATGAATGAATGAATGAATGAACAAATTGTGTTTGGGGCTCTTTCAGGCAAATGGG
>NW_027910160.1:0-233 GCF_054177405.1 Leptonychotes weddellii
AGCTAATAAAAAGGAACTAAGATATTTATGGTGTGCACACACAAAAAAAATGAAAGCCAGGGGCACCTGGGTGGCTGGCTCGGTAGGTTAAATGTCTGCCTTCAGCTCAAGTCATGATCTCAGGGTCCTGGGATCAAGTCCCACATCACGCTCGCTACTCAGCAGGGAGCCTGCTTCTCCCTCTCCTTCTGCCCCTCCCCCCTGCTCATTTTCTCTCTCTCTCTCTCTCATTC
>NW_027910161.1:0-233 GCF_054177405.1 Leptonychotes weddellii
TCTCCTCTCAGGAATTCAGCTGGATAGGGATCAAACCATTCTGAACACCTACAAACTCAACGGGAGATCGAAGAAAGGAATAGCAACAACTCTCTGAACAGAAAAGCGACCACTTTCTGGAAGGTAGGACGTGCGGAGAAGTGAATCCGAGGCGATATTCGGGAGGATAGACGGCGGGGGAGGGGCCTCCGTCGGCCGCTTCTGGCAAGTGATAGAACCACGGAGCACAAAAT
>NW_027910162.1:0-1445 GCF_054177405.1 Leptonychotes weddellii
ACTAATTCCATGAAGAATTAGTTTCTGTAGAACAAAATGACAAAACGGTCATGCTCTGTCTAGCACTTTTCTCTTTGCGTACTGTTTTTTAGTTTTAGCGAAAGCCAATAAGCGGAAATCAATAAAGGTCATGTTAATCATTACAAAGGAAAAATGAAAGAAGGCTATGGCTCTAATCCAGAAAATGATCTAAGATTTGGAAAAACAAAAATATCCTAACATATAAATAAAGTTCCTCAGAGGCTGTCAGGAGGAGATGCTTGCAACCTAACCCTGTGTCTGTGTCTCCTCATTCGCAGATGCCGTCCTTTCCTACGAGAGACCCACCCCGGCTGGAGCTGGACTCCGGCAATGCTATTTTTATTTGAGAACTTTTTATTGATTAGCAGCATCCCACAAATTTCGATACATTGTATTTTCATTTTCATTCAGTTAAAATACATTCTAATTTTCTTTACTTTCTCTTTGACCCACAGATTATTTAGAAGTATTTGTCTAATTTCTAAGTATTTGGAAATTTACCTGTTATCTTTCTGTTACTGGTTTATATTTTAATTCCATTATGGTCAGAGAACATGTTTTTTTATGATTTTAATTATTTAATACTGTTAAGAGTTTGTTTTATGAACCAGAATTCAGTTATCTTGGTTCATGTATGCACACTTGAAAACAATGTGTATTTTACTTTTTGGGGTGGAATAGTCTGTAAATACCAGTTAGAACCCATTGGTTGATGGTATTGTTCAGTTCTTTTATATCTTTGCTGATTTTCTGTCTACTAGTTCTATTTATGGTTGATAAGGACATCCACTGCTATATTTGGGGATTTTTTCTTTCTCTATTCCATTCCTCCTTCACGTTCTCAAGTTCTCTTCTTATGTTCATATACATTTAGGGCTATTTTGGCTTCTTCATGGATTTATCCTTTTGTCATTATGTAATGCCCCACTTAATTTCTGGTAATTTTCTTTACTCTGAAGTCTGCTTTAAAATTAATATATCCACTCCAGCTTTCTCTGTCTTAGTGTTTGTATGGTAAATATTCTTTCCATCCATTTAATTTTAACCAAACTATATCCTTGATTTTGATAGCATGCAGCTGAGTCAATTTTTAAACCCACTTTGCTAATCTCTTTCTTTTTGTTAGTGTATTTAGATCATTTAGAGCCCATTAGTTCATAAACAAGTACATGGGTTTGCATTCCTGAGCTCCTCCCTCTCCAAATTTTCTCTGATACTTTACAGTACTCTGGTATTTCACTTTTCTGTGCTCTAGCCAGAAATATGGAACTTTAGCCACTCTACCTACCATGTACTTCCTATGACTTTGCCAGCACCAGGGACATCACAGAATAGAATAACTAAAGCTCCAGCTTTTTGGCCAAGAGGAGGACAAGAAAAAAAACAAAAACACAACTGGGGTTTTCTTCACCCTCTTGGGGCCA
>NW_027910163.1:0-233 GCF_054177405.1 Leptonychotes weddellii
CCACCCACCCATCCATCCATTCTTCTTTCCACCTATCCATCCATCCATCCATCCATCCATCCATCCATCTATCCATCCATCCATTCATCCATTCATCCATCTATCCACCCACCCATCCATCCATCCTTCTCTCTACCCATACTTCTCTCCATTCATCTTTCTGTCCATCGATCCATCCATCCATCCATCCATCCATCCAATGAACCATCCATCCATTCATTGTCTACTCACTG
>NW_027910164.1:0-233 GCF_054177405.1 Leptonychotes weddellii
TTTGTATTTCTGGAAGAATGTAAATCTTCTTAGACCACTTAACACCAATGGCCCCAAGTTGAATATTCTTGAGAAATTTGTTTCTTGTTATGCCATTTGACATTTCAAATCAGTGACCATGTTCCTGTAATATTCAGACAACTGTTAGGGTTGTGATAGAAACTGTGTTTTCTTGCTTTTTGGAATATAGTTCATACACATATATTACTTGAATATTGTTTGAGATCACTAAC
>NW_027910165.1:0-233 GCF_054177405.1 Leptonychotes weddellii
GCTTTATCAACTTGCTATTTTTTAACATCTTTGGGGGTAAGGAGAATAATAAACATTTTGGAAGCCTTGTTACTTTTCCAAACTGTTCTTTGACTCCTCTGACAATTTCTCCCACAAATACATTTTCTCCCTTTGAAAGTTCTTTTTAGTGACCTGATATCAACTCCATTTCTCTAATTTGCTCTGTGTCCTACTTTTTAAATGTTTTATAAAGTTGAAGGACTGAAGATGAC
>NW_027910166.1:0-233 GCF_054177405.1 Leptonychotes weddellii
GTTATGGCAGTTTAGAGCAGACTTAATGGTCTACCTTGTTCCCCACACAGGCTCTAATAAGAGAAAGAGACATTTTTGCATATGCTTGATCCCTCTGTGGTTGGGAGCCAAAGAACATACTAAACAGGCCAGTGCTGGCATAACTGTGACCTGGAACATCTTCAACGGAAGTCTTCCAGGCCAGCAATAAGGAGGTTACAGACCTCACTACTATTTACTTGGGTGACTTGCCA
>NW_027910167.1:0-233 GCF_054177405.1 Leptonychotes weddellii
CACCACAGGACCGAACACTGCCAACAACAGGCAAAGAGAGTCACTGCAGATGACTGGACAAAAAAACAGAGTGACTTAACCAAAACAGCAGATGTGCATATCACACACAGGAGGCACATCTCAAGTGTCAGGTTCCTCTGTGCTTCCACTCTGCCATGGTGGATACTACACTGTAGGGCCTATAAGACCCCTTCTTAATAAGGCCACTACTTTCAAGAGGAGGACATGGAGCT
>NW_027910168.1:0-233 GCF_054177405.1 Leptonychotes weddellii
CCCCCTTCATTCTTCCCCTCCTGCTATCTTCTTCTTTTTTTTTTCTTAACATATATTGCATTATTTGTTTCAGAGGTACAGATCTGAGATTCAACAGCCTTGCACAATTCACAGCGCTTACTAGAGGACATACCCTCCCCAGTGTCTATCACCCAGTCACCCCATCCCTTCTTTACACCATTTTTGGACTCTAGGTCTTTTTCATACTTTTATTAGGTAGGTGTGTGTGTAGT
>NW_027910169.1:0-233 GCF_054177405.1 Leptonychotes weddellii
TTGCCGTATCTACAGATCGTTTTTTTTTTTTTTTAAGATTTTATTTATTTATTTGAGAGAGAGAGAATGAGAGACAGAGAGCACGAGAGGGAAGAGGGCAGAGGGAGAAGCAGACCCTCTGCCGAGCAGGGAGCCCGATGCGGGACTCGATCCCGGGACTCCAGGATCATGACCTGAGCCGAAGGCAGTCGCTCAACCACTGAGCCACCCAGGCGCCCCGTACAGATCGTTTT
>NW_027910170.1:0-233 GCF_054177405.1 Leptonychotes weddellii
GCCGCTCTCAAATAGGACATTCCAGGCAAAACCTTGGTAAAATAACCAACGTTTCCACGATGTCCACTTACAAGAAGAACAGATTCCTGTTGAGCTTATGCAAATGCTTACGATTGCCATGGAAGAAAGACTACTTACTGAGACCTTTTGAGTTTGAGGGCTCAAGGAGAGAGAAAAGATAAATGCTTTCATTTGCTTATAAATGAATATTTTACCCCATTTCTGTAAGTCAT
>NW_027910171.1:0-233 GCF_054177405.1 Leptonychotes weddellii
CTTTGTCAAGTGTCTCCTTGAATATTTTGCCACGTTTATAATATTAATATTTTAAATCAATTCCACTGAGATTTAATTTAGGTAGAATAAAATGCACTCACTTAAAGTGTATAATTCAATATGTATAACATATTACTTTCTTTGTTGAAGTGTCTGTCCAAATCTTTGTCCCATTTTCTATCAGAGTGTTCATCTTCTTATTATTGGGTCATATGAGTTAGTTATGCTTTGGA
>NW_027910172.1:0-233 GCF_054177405.1 Leptonychotes weddellii
TTCAGATAAGCTCTGCCAATAGTATTGATGCCTATAGCTAATCTTGAAATCTCACAGATAGATTTCCCTTAGACCTGGATAAATAATCCAAAGATTCTCCTCAATTATGTTTTTGTAGAAAGATCATTTTTAAATGTCAGAATAGCAGAGAATGAACAATTAAAAATAAATTTTGACTCTATTATATAATACACAATTTTAAGGGAGGCTTACACCCACAATTTAGAGCAAAT
>NW_027910173.1:0-1445 GCF_054177405.1 Leptonychotes weddellii
ACTAATTCCATGAAGAATTAGTTTCTGTAGAACAAAATGACAAAACGGTCATGCTCTGTCTAGCACTTTTCTCTTTGCGTACTGTTTTTTAGTTTTAGCGAAAGCCAATAAGCGGAAATCAATAAAGGTCATGTTAATCATTACAAAGGAAAAATGAAAGAAGGCTATGGCTCTAATCCAGAAAATGATCTAAGATTTGTAAAAACAAAAATATCCTAACATATAAATAAAGTTCCTCCGAGGCTGTCAGGAGGAGATGCTTGCAACCTAACCCTGTGTCTGTGTCTCCTCATTCGCAGATGCCGTCCTTTCCTACGAGAGACCCACCCCGGCTGGAGCTGGACTCCGGCAATGCTATTTTTATTTGAGAACTTTTTATTGATTAGCAGCATCCCACAAATTTCGATACATTGTATTTTCATTTTCATTCAGTTAAAATACATTCTAATTTTCTTTACTTTCTCTTTGACCCACAGATTATTTAGAAGTATTTGTCTAATTTCTAAGTATTTGGAAATTTACCTGTTATCTTTCTGTTACTGGTTTATATTTTAATTCCATTATGGTCAGAGAACATGTTTTTTTATGATTTTAATTATTTAATACTGTTAAGAGTTTGTTTTATGAACCAGAATTCAGTTATCTTGGTTCATATATGCACACTTGAAAACAATATGTATTTTACTTTTTGGGGTGGAATAGTCTGTAAATACCAGTTAGAACCCATTGGTTGATGGTATTGTTCAGTTCTTTTATATCTTTGCTGATTTTCTGTCTACTAGTTCTATTTATGGTTGATAAGGACATCCACTGCTATATTTGGGGATTTTTTCTTTCTCTATTCCATTCCTCCTTCACGTTCTCAAGTTCTCTTCTTATGTTCATATACATTTAGGGCTATTTTGGCTTCTTCATGGATTTATCCTTTTGTCATTATGTAATGCCCCACTTAATTTCTGGTAATTTTCTTTACTCTGAAGTCTGCTTTGAAATTAATATATCCACTCCAGCTTTCTCTGTCTTAGTGTTTGTATGGTAAATATTCTTTCCATCCATTTAATTTTAACCAAACTATATCCTTGATTTTGATAGCATGCAGCTGAGTCAATTTTTAAACCCACTTTGCTAATCTCTTTCTTTTTGTTAGTGTATTTAGATCATTTAGAGCCCATTAGTTCATAAACAAGTACATGGGTTTGCATTCCTGAGCTCCTCCCTCTCCAAATTTTCTCTGATACTTTACAGTGCTCTGGTATTTCACTTTTCTGTGCTCTAGCCAGAAATATGGAACTTTAGCCACTCTACCTACCATGTACTTCCTATGACTTTGCCAGCACCAGGGACATCACAGAATAGAATAACTAAAGCTCCAGCTTTTTGGCCAAGAGGAGGACAAGAAAAAAAACAAAAACACAACTGGGGTTTTCTTCACCCTCTTGGGGCCA
>NW_027910174.1:0-233 GCF_054177405.1 Leptonychotes weddellii
ACAGACTGGGGAGCTGAAATGACAGGCATTCACTTCCCAAGGTCTGGAGGATGGAGGTCCAAGCACAGGAGCCGACAGATCAGTGTTTGGTGAGAGCCTGCTCCCCGACTTACAGACACTCTTGGTCTCGCTGGGGCCTCCCAAAAAGAGGGCTCTAGTCTCTTCCTCTTCTTCTGAGGACATGAATCTCAGCATGGGGGCTCCACCCTTCTGACCTCACTAACCCTAATGAC
>NW_027910175.1:0-233 GCF_054177405.1 Leptonychotes weddellii
AGTTTTATTTCTAAATATATTTATAAATAATCCAAAAAAAAAAATGGGCCAAAGACCTTAACAGACACCTCACTAAGGAAGATATACATATAGTAGAGAAGCACATAAAGATTCCCCATATCAGGGGCGCCTGGGTGGCTCAGTTGGTCAAGCGACTGCCTTCGGCTCAGGTCATGATCCTGGAGTCCCGGGATCGAGTCCCGCATCAGGCTCCCTGCTCGGCAGGGAGTCTG
>NW_027910176.1:0-233 GCF_054177405.1 Leptonychotes weddellii
AAATGACCTGCATTGTTAAAATCGGTTAAATTAGAACGAGGTTAAGTAGCTTTAATTAATTTATAAATCAATCAAAGTTTTTTAGTTAAAGCCCATCAGTTATTAACTTACTTATTAATTAAAGCCCAACTTAGATAATAAGTAGGGCTTATATATAACATCCAATAGTTTAACAAAAATTTATCAGACTTTGGGTCAAATGATAGAGAAATCAGGGGTCTTTTGGTTGTCTT
>NW_027910177.1:0-233 GCF_054177405.1 Leptonychotes weddellii
GGAAGTGGCATCTGCTGAGCCCAGTGGGGGGCTGTCCCACTGCAAAGTGCCCCCCTCTGCCACCCGGGCCTCCATGGACTGCTGGTGCAGGGCAGCCCCCAGAGGGCCTGGAGAGCAGGCAGGCGAGTAAGCCTTGGGCACAGAGCAGGCAGAAAGGGGTTCGGGAGCAATTTGGAGAAGGACACGCACTCGTGACTCTATTTGATCCAAAGTGTGCCTGTGTGTGTTATTTG
>NW_027910178.1:0-233 GCF_054177405.1 Leptonychotes weddellii
AGCCAGAAGATGGTGCTAGGTGACCAATCTTTTAAAAAAAAACAATGTCTGCATTTGAAATAGGCAACTTCAATTTTACTGATTTCCAGGATTTATAATGAGGGTATTGTTGACACCATTGTTTGGGATTCTTCAGTAGCTTCTTCAGTAGCTTCAGATTTAAACCTCCAATGTATTACTTTTATGATAAAAGAACCACCCTGACCAGCTCATGAAAGGAAGAAATACTCTCC
>NW_027910179.1:0-233 GCF_054177405.1 Leptonychotes weddellii
TGAGCCACCCAGTGCCCTAAATAAATAAAATCTTAAAAAAAAAAAAGATTCCAGTATAATTAACATACAGTGTTATATTTGTTTCAGGTGTACAATATTGTGATTTCAACAATTCTACACATCTCAGTGCTCATCAAGATAAGTGTATTCTTAATCATCTACGTATTTCCCCCATTCCCCTACCTCCCCTCTGGTAACCATCAGTTTGTTCTCCAAAATTAAGAGTCTGTTTT
>NW_027910180.1:0-233 GCF_054177405.1 Leptonychotes weddellii
TTTCTGGTCGCTGCAGTGACGTGGGGTGCCCCAGCGTTTTGCGCCTGTTAGAGCTCTGGGACCAGTGGGGTTGGGAGCTGGTCCCATCCAGGAATTGTCCCCACCCAAACACAATAATGACCCTCTGAGAAGCACCTGTAGGATTGAATGAAATGCCTTCCAAGGGACTTTCCAGTTGTAAGTGACTGTCATTTTAACATGCAGTGCACATGATATATGGAATACTGGCAAAA
>NW_027910181.1:0-233 GCF_054177405.1 Leptonychotes weddellii
TGGGGATAACTGGGTCCCTCCCAGACTTACTAAACCAGAATCTCTGTGGGGGACCAGGACCAGGAATCTGCTTTTAAAAGACCGTCTTGAATCCAAATGGCCAACAGACACATGAAAAAGTGCTCAATATCACTCAGCATCAGGGAAATCCAAATCAAAACCTCAATGAGATGCCACCTCACACCAATCAGAATGGCTAAAATTAACAAGTCAGGAAACGACAGATGTTGGCG
>NW_027910182.1:0-233 GCF_054177405.1 Leptonychotes weddellii
TTCTGGGGACAAAAGAGCCGAATGTTTGAAACTTGACACCTGGTCTGCATAGGCATCAGGCACCAGCTCTCGGGCACTGCTGAGAAAATGCCAATCCTCTTTTTAGTAACATGGTAATTACGTTAAATGCTGTCCATTCCTGGAAGGTCCCCCTTGCGCCAAGCCTCTCTCATGCCTGCTCGTCCTTCAAAGCTCATCACCCCTGTAGGGGAGCTTTCCCCCTTCACTTCTGG
>NW_027910183.1:0-233 GCF_054177405.1 Leptonychotes weddellii
GTGGGAATAATAAAAATTAATATAGTTACTAGACAGTGACATTTTTATCATGAGGTTCACAAACCAAATCTACTTAATACTTATTTCCAATGCTACATTGAAATTCCCTTTAAGAAATTAAATATAGGGGGACTCCTGGGTGGCTCGGTTGGTTAAGCGTCTGCCTTCAGCTCAGGTCATGATCTCCAGGTCCTGGGATTGAGCCCCACATCGGGCTCCCAGCTCAGCAGGGA
>NW_027910184.1:0-1445 GCF_054177405.1 Leptonychotes weddellii
AGAAGTAGCACATTATATTTGATGCTGGTTCAGAGCATATACAGCCTTCTGAGAACCTTGCTCTAGCCCTGCAAAGTATTTCCACCCAGTAGGCACTGTAACTGAATCTTCAAAAGGCCATTCCACCATTCTGTCAAGCCAGTTGCTTCAGGACAATAAAAATACGGTAAGACCAGTGAATTTCATGAGCATACGCCCATTCCCATACTTCTTTTACTATGAAACGAGTTTCTTGATCTGAAACAATTCTGTATAGGATACCATGATAGTGGATAAGACATTCCCTAAGTCCATGCATGGCAGTTTTGGCAAAGACACTGTGGTCAGGGAAAGCGAATTCACATCCAGAGGGTCTATTCCAACAAGGACAAAGGCTGCCATTCCATGGTGGCAGTGATCCAATGTAATCTACCTGCCACCTGGTAGCTGGGGAATGGCAGCACAGTGGTGGTCAGCCAAATTAGCCTTAGTGAGCATAAAATCCATGTTGCTGAATTACCCTGCATAACTAGTACCACAAGTTAACTAACCATGAGGAGATGTTACCCAGATATCTTAAGAAACGGAATAATTATATAAATTCAAAAACTACTTTAGAGAGAAAACAGGGTAAAGTGACTAAATAGTTATCAGCTAATCATTTGTATAATATGTCTTGGGAACCTGGGAAGAAGAGGTCAACATTAATAGCATTCATTCATTCATACATTCAATCAACATTCATTAATTTATTCAATGTACTTGAGCACAAATACATATATAATTGCATGGCTCTAACCACTGGAGATGCTGGAGAACAAAACAGACAAAACATTTTTTCATAGATAGCAGAGGATCATGTCCTTAAATACAGTAATCAGGGAAGCATCATTTTGAGGAGACTGACATGACTGGATTTACATTTAATAGGCAAATTTGGCTACAATGTTGAGAACAGACTCGGCAGTGGGAGAGGTAAGCAGGGGGAAGTATAGAAGAAAGACCAGTTTGGAGGCTACTGTGGTCAGTGGTTAAAATGGGATATACAGAAAGATTTGTTTATTTTTTAAGAAGGGAAAAATAATAGCATTCTGTATATTGAAATTTTTATGAAGATCCAGTAGATTCAGTAAAAAGGGAAATACTGAAAATGCTGGAGGTAGAGAATTCTACAGCCATGTCCTTGCAGATGGAAGGGAATAAAGTTTAATATAGAAATGAAGGGAATTTGTCCTCAGGTAGGGACATAGATAGTTCATCTATGGTAATGACAGAAAGGCAGAACATAAGGATACAAATGTAGAAAAGGGATAGATTTGGGGGTGAAAATCTGTGGAATTTCCCTCCTGATAGTTCAACTTTCTTACTGATGGAAGCAAGGTCATCAGTTGAGAAAGGAAATGGAAAGGAAGCATAACAAGTTATAATAAAGAATGGATGATGTAATGAAGTTAAAAAAAAAAAAA
>NW_027910185.1:0-233 GCF_054177405.1 Leptonychotes weddellii
TTCTGGGGACAAAAGAGCCGAATGTTTGAAACTGGACACCTGGTCTGCATAGGCATCAGGCACCAGCTCTCGGGCACTGCTGAGAAAATGCCAATCCTCTTTTTAGTAACATGGTAATTACGTTAAATGCTGTCCATTCCTGGAAGGTCCCCCTTGCGCCAAGCCTCTCTCATGCCTGCTCGTCCTTCAAAGCTCATCACCCCTGTAGGGGAGCTTTCCCCCTTCACTTCTGG
>NW_027910186.1:0-233 GCF_054177405.1 Leptonychotes weddellii
GACAAGCACCCTAAGGGTTCAGAAACCAGCGGTATAGGGGATATGACATCCCATAGCACACACGGGTTCCTGTGATGCTCCAAACGAAATTCCTCAATCTGAGACTTCCGGGTTGCATTAAGGACCTCAAAAAGTGAATTCTGCACACAGAAGCAGAAGCCAATAAACATCATGGGGTTGACAAACAGCATTTGTGGATGTAAGCTGATTACTGTTCATAAAGCAACATTCAA
>NW_027910187.1:0-233 GCF_054177405.1 Leptonychotes weddellii
AACACTTCATCTAGAACTAATGATGTAATGTATGGGGATTAACATAAGAATAAAAAAAAAAAGTTGTTTGTTGAAATGCAAGACACATAGAGGAAAATCCACCTATTACAAGTTCAAAGAATTTGTCCAAAATAAACACACAGGGAACCAGCACTCAGATCAAGAAACAGAACAAACCCCGCCCCCCAGAAGCCCCTCCTGTCCCTGCCCAACCCCTCCCACAAGGGTCACTG
>NW_027910188.1:0-233 GCF_054177405.1 Leptonychotes weddellii
AGCCAGTTTTAGTTGGGATTTCTGCTACTTGAGCTGAAATCATTTGGATGGGAACCAGCAAGCACACCCTCATGGTTGGGCTTTATTTTATGCTAACTTCTGGTTTCTTTAATGTTACATATTAAACAGACAAAATATCTTACATATTTGTCTTTCTCCAGTGCCCTTTATATCCAGAAGGTGAAAGTTCATTCCTTGACTGTCTTTATAAACTTTCCTAATAGAAAGTTTCC
>NW_027910189.1:0-233 GCF_054177405.1 Leptonychotes weddellii
CCCCGCCGGCAGGCAGAGGAAGCGCCCCCGCCGGGCCCGCCCTCTCCGCCCAGCCCTCCCACATTCCTGGGACTCGGGACTCGGGACCCGGGACCCGCTCCGCGGTACAGGCGTCCCAGCCTCGGCTCCGCTCCACGGCCCGGGGTTTGGGCCACCAGATGTTGGCCGAGATCCCTGCCGAGGGCACAGCCAGGCCTGCGTTTAGACAACGACCCCGCGAAGGCCTGGTTGAC
>NW_027910190.1:0-233 GCF_054177405.1 Leptonychotes weddellii
AGCCTGTCAATCCACAGCATTCAGCTAATTCCTATCACTCCTTATGAATATTTGGAGCCTCTTTGTGAAAATCATTACTGTATTATCTGAGAACTGTACAATGGTCTATTTCAGTGCAAAAATCACTTAGCATGATTGATTTTATAGATATATCTATTATGAACAGTCTCTCCGTGTTAGAGATACCAGGACACAGCACCGGGGCTATTAATGTGACTTGCTTTGCTAGAAAA
>NW_027910191.1:0-233 GCF_054177405.1 Leptonychotes weddellii
GTGGGAATAATAAAAATTAATATAGTTACTAGACAGTGACATTTTTATCATGAGGTTCACAAACCAAATCTACTTAATACTTATTTCCAATGCTACATTGAAATTCCCTTTAAGAAATTAAATATAGGGGGACTCCTGGGTGGCTCGGTTGGTTAAGCGTCTGCCTTCAGCTCAGGTCATGATCTCCAGGTCCTGGGATCGAGCCCCACATCGGGCTCCCAGCTCAGCAGGGA
>NW_027910192.1:0-233 GCF_054177405.1 Leptonychotes weddellii
GACAAGCACCCTAAGGGTTCAGAAACCAGCGGTATAGGGGATATGACATCCCATAGCACACACGGGTTCCTGTGATGCTCCAAACGAAATTCCTCAATCTGAGACTTCCGGGTTGCATTAAGGACCTCAAAAAGTGAATTCTGCACACAGAAGCAGAAGCCAATAAACATCATGGGGTTGACAAACAGCATTTGTGGATATAAGCTGATTACTGTTCATAAAGCAACATTCAA
>NW_027910193.1:0-233 GCF_054177405.1 Leptonychotes weddellii
GGATCGGGCCCCGCGTTAGGCTCCCTGCTCAGTGGGAGGCCTGCGTCTCCCTCTCCCACTCTCCCTGCTTGTATTCCTGCTCTCGCTATCTCTCTCTCTGTCAAATAAATAAATAAAATCTTTTAAAAAAAAAGAAATATTTTTTTGGGGGAAAAAGTATCTCCCTCCAGAGTATGACATGTGTCCTTGAGTTTGTAAAGAAAGTAATATAAACAAACCTTCTCTTACTGACT
>NW_027910194.1:0-233 GCF_054177405.1 Leptonychotes weddellii
CCCGCACTCCAGCAACCCTCAGTTTGTTTCCTGAGATTAAGAATTCCTCATATCAGTGAGGTCATATGATACATGTCTTTCTCTGTTTGACTTATTTCACTCAACATAGCTAGATACATTTTCTAAGTCTTTCCAGGCAGAGTTGTAGCCTTGGCCTGATGGGGCCTGCCCCTCACCATCTTCATGATGGTCTCCTAGACCAGCCAGTAGTCCAGCTGTGGCAATTCCTTGCT
>NW_027910195.1:0-1445 GCF_054177405.1 Leptonychotes weddellii
CAACGTAATACCCTCCAGTTCCATCCACGTTGTTGCAAATGGCAAGATCTCATTCCTTTTGATGGCTGCAATATATGTTAAGAAAAAAAAAAAAGAAGAAGAAGAAGGTAGCAGGAGGGGAAGAATGAAGGGGGGGAAATCAGAGGGGTAGACGAACCATGAGAGATGATGGACTCTGAAAAACAAACTGAGGGTTCTAGAGGGAAGGGGGTGGGAGGATGGGTTAGCCTGGTGGTGGGTATTGAGGAGGGCACATTCTGCATGGAGCACTGGGTGTTATGCGCAAACAATGAATCATGGAACACTTCATCTAAAACTAATGATGTAATGTATGGGGATTAACATAAGAATAAAAAATATATATATATATATATAAAAAAAAAAGGAACACAAAGCTTTTTAAAAGCCTGAATATTTTCCATAAACTCTTAACCTTGAAGGGATCTTTTAGGAAATAGCCTGTGATTAGGAGATAAATATTTGAGGGGCACCTGAGTGGCTCAGTGAGCTAAACATCTGCCTTCGGCTCAGGTCATGATCTCCAGGTCCTGCAGTAGAGCCCAGCATCGGGCTCCCTGCTTAGCGGTGCTTGTCTCTCTCTCTTTACCCCTCCCCGCCCCTGCTCATGCTCTCTCTCTCAAAGAAATAAAATCTCTAAAAAGAAAAAAAGAAAAAGAAATGAATATTTGAGGGGTGCCTGGGTGGCTGTTGGTTGAGTGTCCTTGGTTTCAGTTCAGGTGATGATCTCACGATTAGTCATGGGATCCACCCCAAATCAGGCTCCACACTCAGCGCAGAGTCTACTCTAAGATTCTTTCCCCTTCCTCGGCCCTCCCCACTCTGCTCCTGCCCTTGCTCTCTCTCTCTCTCTAAAATAAATAAGTTGGGGCGCCTGGGTGGCTCACTCGTTAAGCGTCTGCCTTCGGCTCAGGTCATGATCCCAGGGTCCTGGGATCGAGCCCCACATCAGGCTCCCTGCTCTGCTTCTCCCTCTGCCACTCCCCCTGCTTGTGTTCCCTCTCTCGCTGTGTCTCTCTCTGTCAAATAAATAAAATCTTTTAAAAAATAATAATAATAAAATAAAATAAATAAGTAAATAAAATCTTAAGAAAAAGAAATATTTGAAGTTAATCCTACAAAACTGCCTTTCTTTTTTCTTTAAAGCAAAATTAAATTTATTCTCTTTATTAACAAATAGGATGTGTAACAAGCCCTTTTACATAAAGAATTTTTTTTTTTTTTAATTTTTTTTTTAAAGATTTTATTTATTTATTTATTAAAGATTTTATTTATTTGAGAGAGAGAATGAGAGACAGAGAGCACGAGAAGGGGGAGGGTCAGAGGGAGAAGCAGACTCCCCGCCGAGCAGGGAGCCCGATGCGGGACTCGATCCCGAGACTCCAGGATCATGACCTGAGCCGAAGGCAATCGCTTAACCGACTGAG
>NW_027910196.1:0-233 GCF_054177405.1 Leptonychotes weddellii
GAAACAAAACAGAGGATCATAGGGGAAGAGAGGAAAAAAAAAAAACAAGATGAAATCAGAGAGGGAGACAAACCATAAGAAACTCTTAACTCTAGGAAACAAACTGAGGGTTGCTGAAGGGGAGGGAGGTGGGGTGATGGGGTAACTGGGTGATGGATATTAAGGAGGGCATGTGATGTAGTGAGCACTGGGTATTATAGAAGACTGATGCATCACTGACTTCTACCTCTGAA
>NW_027910197.1:0-233 GCF_054177405.1 Leptonychotes weddellii
TATTGAATATGTCACTTGCAAATATCTTCTCCCATTCAGCAGGTTGTCTTTTAGTTTTGTTGATTGTTTCCTTTACTGTGCAGAAGCTTTTTATTTTGATGTAGTCCCAATAGTTTACTTTTGCTTTTGTTCCCCTTGCCTCAGGAGACATATTTAGAAAGATGTTGTTAAAGCCAATATCAGAGAAATTACTGCGTATGCTCTCTTCTAGGATTTTTATGGTTTTAGGTCTC
>NW_027910198.1:0-233 GCF_054177405.1 Leptonychotes weddellii
TTCTGGGGACAAAAGAGCCGAATGTTTGAAACTGGACACCTGGTCTGCATAGGCATCAGGCACCAGCTCTCGGGCACTGCTGAGAAAATGCCAATCCTCTTTTTAGTAACATGGTAATTACGTTAAATGCTGTCCATTCCTGGAAGGTCCCCCTTGCGCCAAGCCTCTCTCATGCCTGCTCGTCCTTCAAAGCTCATCATCCCTGTAGGGGAGCTTTCCCCCTTCACTTCTGG
>NW_027910199.1:0-233 GCF_054177405.1 Leptonychotes weddellii
TACCTTCCACCCCCCAAATAACAATACCATAAAAAAAAAATCCTTCCCCAGTTGAAGGGAACTTATACCTTCAGGAGTATTTAAGACTGTTTCCAGTGTGTCTGAAGTGCCTGCTACATGAAGGCAAATAAATGCCTGCGAGATTACCTGATCCCTGCAGGAGGAGGAGAATTGGAGTTCTTACCGGCTGTTCTCACTGACACTTTGGAGTGACTAAGATCTTTTTTTTTTTT
>NW_027910200.1:0-233 GCF_054177405.1 Leptonychotes weddellii
AGCATCAAATGGAGACACTCAGGTGAGTGAGGTGGAAAGGTCAAAAACAAAACAGAAACTGCAGGATATAAACAAAGGTGAAGTTTTTTGGTCTCTTTATCCCCTTAACCTATCATACACTTTGTGCCTCTCTAGGTTGTGCAAATTTAGTAGCTATGTTGTGTTTCTTTTCTTATTTAACACAGAGAGAGAGAGAGAGAGAGCACAAGCAGGGGGAGTGGCAGGCAGAGGGA
>NW_027910201.1:0-233 GCF_054177405.1 Leptonychotes weddellii
TCCTGAACTTCCCTTTTCCTCTGAAACTCTCCCCACTCCCTCCTTTCCTGAAGACTGCCCCTTTAAAGTTACGTCTTCTGAGGATCCAAATAAACCCCAAATCTCTTATGTTCCCTCGACCAAGGCCAGACTGTGAGCCAGAGCTGAAGAGTTTCCTGAAGTGACTCAGGATACATGTTCGCTGAATTCCAACTTACCATCCCGGCTTCTAAGATTTGTATCAGTCTGGCCAT
>NW_027910202.1:0-233 GCF_054177405.1 Leptonychotes weddellii
TTCTGGGGACAAAAGAGCCGAATGTTTGAAACTTGACACCTGGTCTGCATAGGCATCAGGCACCAGCTCTCGGGCACTGCTGAGAAAATGCCAATCCTCTTTTTAGTAACATGGTAATTACGTTAAATGCTGTCCATTCCTGGAAGGTCCCCCTTGCGCCAAGCCTCTCTCATGCCTGCTCGTCCTTCAAAGCTCATCATCCCTGTAGGGGAGCTTTCCCCCTTCACTTCTGG
>NW_027910203.1:0-233 GCF_054177405.1 Leptonychotes weddellii
GGGGCTCTTAATACCCTTAGATAGAATTTCAGGAACTTTTGTATGGGGGCAGGGAGAAGGATGTTTCTCGGTGGGTCCTACGGGGCCCACTGGGAAGGGCGGCGTTGACTGTAACTCAGATTCCACTCTGCTTTGGTCTGTGCCCAGAGCCCCCTTCCTAACCCCTCCCAAGATCTGCTCCTTCTCCTTCCTTAGGACTGAGGTCAGATGACCCTTCCTCATTCCCTGAGTCC
>NW_027910204.1:0-233 GCF_054177405.1 Leptonychotes weddellii
AGCCTGTCAATCCACAGCATTCAGCTAATTCCTATCACTCCTTATGAATATTTGGAGCCTCTTTGTGAAAATCATTACTGTATTATCTGAGAACTGTACAATGGTCTATTTCAGTGCAAAAATCACTTAGCATGATTGATTTTATAGATATATCTATTATGAACAGTCTCTCCGTGTTAGAGATACCAGGACACAGCACTGGGGCTATTAATGTGACTTGCTTTGCTAGAAAA
>NW_027910205.1:0-233 GCF_054177405.1 Leptonychotes weddellii
GCACAGTAGGCCTGGTGAGTGAACAGAGCTTGTAGAATACACATTGCCTTGTTTCTAGATGCCTAACAGTGTGCTCTGGACAAGAAATAGAAATATGTCAATTAACATAGTTATTAACAGAGAACTTTCAAGTCGTAAGTCCTAGCCGTGCCTCTGAGTAGCTAGGGGATGCCCATTTTCTTCTCTGGGCCTTAGTTTCTCCAACTACAAAAGGAAAATGTTAGACTAGATTT
>NW_027910206.1:0-1445 GCF_054177405.1 Leptonychotes weddellii
AAAAAAAAAAAGATGAATATACAACTTGTTTAAACCTTATAACAAGCATACATACAAAAATAAAGGCTTCCTTTAAATTTGTACTCAATGACCACAACATTTGGGGGGTGGGGGAAGAGATACAATATCTTTAAAGAGTCAAAACTCATATTCCCCTCCCAGGAAGTAAGAGAGACGGTCGGCTTGTTGTAGTAGCTTTGGGAAAGTCTGGTCTTAGGCTGAGAAAATACTCTTGATTAACTAAAGCAGAAGCCCAGGCACTAGGTATGTCACAGATTTACTTCTGCAATACGAGGGCAGCTGTCTGAACACATGATCTGAAAATGCCTCTTGAAGACAGCTCACCTGTCATTTTTGCCAAGAAGCACTATGACAAATACAGCGTGTGCTGGCCACTGACTGCAAACTCCAGGTGGGCAGAAGTTGTGTCCTGTGCATTGTTTTATCCTCCACACAACCACAATGCCTAGTACAGAATATGCACTAATCGTTTTGAACAAATAAATGTTAAAATGAACTGGATGATGCTTGTGTTACAGATGGCAATGATGTCATAGGTTTCTAGGCAAAAAAAAAAAAAAAGACAAGAGTTCCAGGAGAAAAGTGGATATTGAATGGTAGTGGAGTGTTCTTAGTGGTCCCTGCCCCACCCCTGCAAAAAGAAGCAACAAATAACTAGCCATATGTTTGTCTCATATAATCCAAAATTTTTTTTAATTAATTCTTCCAGGTTTACTATGCACTGATGTTTGGACAATATGGATCTTACTGATTTTAGTCAAGGCTTTGATGCCAAACATACATGAGTTGGACATGAGGGGGTATGCACACCAAACATATTTAGGTCAAACTCTTCCCAGTTTGGTCTCTGTACCACATGGAAACAATCTGACACAATCAAATCTTATATTTTAATAGTTTAAATGCTAAATGAACAAAAGAGAAGTAGCTTGTTAGCTGAGACGTGAAGCAACTCCTTTACTTGTCTCTGAAGCAAGTTGATAATCCCAACGTTAAAAAATCTGGAACCTAGAATGACTGTGAAGTTGAGGGGATGACTTCCCATGATGCCTTCACATATATGCATCAGTCAAAAAAATATGCACATGCCACTCCCTTCCACGTATAAGGAGGTTGACCTGAATATTTAGCTTTCCAGAAATTCTGTGATGAAGATATGGTTGTTTTGTAATATAATAGGATGGTTACGTTTTAAAAAACAAAACTATCTACAAAATATTTTGTCACGGGCGCCTGGGTGGCTCAGTTGGTTAAGCGACTGCCTTCGGCTCAGGTCATGATCCCAGGGTCCTGGGATCGAGTCCCACATCGGGCTCCCGGCTCGGCGGGGAGCCTGCTTCTCCCTCTGACCCTCTCCTCTCTCATGCTGTTTCTCTCTCGCTCACTCTCCAATAAATAAATAAATAAAATCTTTAAAAAAAAAA
>NW_027910207.1:0-233 GCF_054177405.1 Leptonychotes weddellii
CTTATTCCTTAATATTAAAAAAATATTATTTAATAAATGAAGGTATAGTACTTTAAATGTTGCCCTTCATTATATAATGTTAAAGAAATTAAATACAACAGGGTCCAAATGCAGGAAAATTATAAACCCCTGCAAATTCTGTTTTGCTTTACATGTTCTCTTTAAATTAGATGATGATGATTTGCTGAGACAACTAGAATTCTAATTTATTTTCATACTTACATTTACTGCAC
>NW_027910208.1:0-233 GCF_054177405.1 Leptonychotes weddellii
GGGCCAGCCGACTGTCCCATGGGTCCTGCAAGGCAGCCAACTGCTCGGGGTTGTGCAGAGTTTGTGACCTAAGGGCTTAGAACTGGCTGGCAGATGCGGAGAGTCTGGAAGTGAGCCTTGGCGAGCCAGCGCGGTCTTGGTAACTATGGTAGTCAGCCCACAGTCTTACCATTCGGGAGCAAGGATTTCCTGGAGCTACGTTAATTCTTCCCTGTCCTAATAGTGTTTAGCAC
>NW_027910209.1:0-233 GCF_054177405.1 Leptonychotes weddellii
GTCATTTTTTAAAAACTGGCTAGAATTTGTCCTGTTCTTTGTTCCTAGTAAGTGCAGGCTTGCTTTCACTCATCCATCCATCCATCCATCCATCCATCCATCCATCCATCCATTTACCCACCCATCCATCAATCCCTCTATCTCTCTATCCATGGATGCATCCATCCACTCATCCACGAATCCCTCCCTCCCTCCCTCCGTCCACCCACCCACCCATCCATCGATCCCTCTAT
>NW_027910210.1:0-233 GCF_054177405.1 Leptonychotes weddellii
GCTTGAGGCTGTGTATTGTGCCTTTGGTGTGTGGAGACACATGTGTAACTTTCATTTATATTTTGGATATCTATATGGCAAGAGATTCTGTGCTCTTTACCCAAATGGAACAACCTCTCCTCTTTACAGGTCTCTTTGGAATGTCTTTTTCTTCTTTAAGTGAACTTTGGTAGTTTCTGTCTTTCTAAGAATTTGTCCATATCATCCATTGTCTAATTGATTGCCATCTAAAG
>NW_027910211.1:0-233 GCF_054177405.1 Leptonychotes weddellii
GCACAGTAGGCCTGGTGAGTGAACAGAGCTTGTAGAATACACATTGCCTTGTTTCTAGATGCCTAACAGTGTGCTCTGGACAAGAAATAGAAATATGTCAATTAACATAGTTATTAACAGAGAACTTTCAAGTCGTAAGTCCTAGCCGTGCCTCTGAGTAGCTAGGGGATGCCCATTTTCTTCTCTGGGCCTTAGTTTCCCCAACTACAAAAGGAAAATGTTAGACTAGATTT
>NW_027910212.1:0-233 GCF_054177405.1 Leptonychotes weddellii
GGGACTTAGCCATAAAATAAAAAATGATTCTTCCATTAAAAAAAAAATGGGGGAGGAGGGATTTTTTTAAATCTAGGGATTAGGTTAACTATTAAGGATATGGTTTCTAATATTCACTTGAAAATTTTTCATAATGAGATTGACTTATTCAAGGGAGCTTATAAGAATTATTTTTAAAAAGTAATTTAATTCATAGAAATTTGGGGAAAAAAGAGAAATAATTATGAAATCAA
>NW_027910213.1:0-233 GCF_054177405.1 Leptonychotes weddellii
TACTGTGATTCAGTGCCCAGGAGTATACTGAAATAGGCATTTGCTAAGTCCAGAGCAGTATAGTACCCTCCTCGAACTGTGGCTAAGGTATCCAAGATGGTGGTAATGTTGGGCACAGCTTCACGGACGGGACATCACCTTGTTCAGTTCTCAGTGGTCCATGATCAGCTGCCATGAGTCATCTGTTTGGTTTTTTTTTATTATTATTATGTTATTTTAATCACCAAACATTA
>NW_027910214.1:0-233 GCF_054177405.1 Leptonychotes weddellii
TCGGGCCACTGCTCCTCCAGCAGGGGCTCAACAAGCGGCAGATCCGGGTAGACTCACCTTCCTCCCCTGGGAGGAGCTGCGCGGAGTACACCGCAGGGATCTGCTGTGTTTGGAGACTCCACACGGGGTCGGGTGCCAGAGATAGAAACGCGCGGTCACAGGCCAGGTGAGCAAGGAGTGCGGCCGGAGACCGGGGAGATGGGAGTGACTGACTGCTTTTCTCTGGGGGCTCA
>NW_027910215.1:0-233 GCF_054177405.1 Leptonychotes weddellii
ATAATCACCTGGACCTAATACTTTTATACGTGGTAGCTTGTTCAGAATTCCAGGAAATTTGTCTACATTGATCACTATCCACAGAGACAAAAACCAATAAAACTCCCACATGATGTCCTGATGGACTTTTCCCTGAGATTGTAAGGAAGCAAACAGTGGTCTCTGCAGTTACATAAAACCAGCACATTGCAGGTACTTATAGAAAATACTGAATGAATCGAATCAATTCATCC
>NW_027910216.1:0-233 GCF_054177405.1 Leptonychotes weddellii
GGGACTTAGCCATAAAATAAAAAATGATTCTTCCATTAAAAAAAAAATGGGGGAGGAGGGATTTTTTTAAATCTAGGGATTAGGTTAACTATTAAGGATATGGTTTCTAATATTCACTTGAAAATTTTTCATAATGAGATTGACTTATTCAAGGGAGCTTATAAGAATTATTTTTAAAAAGTAATTTAATTCATAGAAACTTGGGGAAAAAAGAGAAATAATTATGAAATCAA
>NW_027910217.1:0-1444 GCF_054177405.1 Leptonychotes weddellii
CCCTGGGCTGCATTCTTATCTGGAGAATAATCCACTTCCAAGCTTATTCAGGTTATTGACAGAATTCATTTCCTTGTGACTGTGGGATTCATAGCAGCTTTCTTCTTCAAAGCCAGCAAGGAGGAAGATAGTGGGTCAGCTAGTAAGAGGGAGTCTTATAACATAATATAACCATGGAGTGATATCCCATCACCTTTGTCATATTGTATTGGTTAGAAGTAAAACAAGGTCCTGTCCACACTGAAGGGGAGGAGATTATACAAGGGTGTGAACTTCAGGAGGTGGGGATCATTTGGGCCACTTTCATGTTTAAAATATCAAAGAGCATAGAGAGCAGCTTCTATTTTTCTGATACCCCCTAGTAGCATAGTATGTTAGAGTTAGATCTGGATGGGAGCCTCACTCCTCCATTTAAAAAAAAAATAATTTTTTTGTGTGTAAATTTACAAAGTTGTGTAACCATTGTCAAAATCCCATTTTATGGGGCACCTGGATGGCTCCATCTGTTAAGCATCTCCCTTTGGCTCAGGTCATGATCCCAGGGTCATGGGATTAAGCGCCACATCGGGCTCCCTGGAAGCCTACTTCTGCCTCTCCCCGACTGCTCATGCTCTCTCTCTTGCTATCTCTCTCTCTCAAATAAATAAAAAAGTAAAATCTTTTTTAAAAAATCCCATTTTATTTTTAATTTTTTGAGGAACCTCCACATCGTTTTCCAAAGTGGCTGTACCAGTTTGCATTTCTACCAACAGTGTAAGAGGGTTTCCCTTTCTCCACAACCTCTCCAACATTTGTTTTCTTGCCTTGTCAATTTTTGCCATTCTAACTGATGTAAGGTGGTATCTCAATGTGATTTTGATTTGAATTTCCCTGATAGCTAATGATGATGAACAATTTTTCGTGTCTGTTAACCATTTGTATGTCTTCTTTTGAGAAGTGTCTGTTCATGTCTTCTGCCCAATTTTTGACTTGATTATTTGTTTTTTGGGTGTTGAATTTGAGAAGTTCTTTATAGATCTTGGAAATCAGCCCTTTGTCTGTAGTGTCATTTGCAAATACCCAGCAATTGTACTACTGGGTATTTACCCCAAAGACACAGATATAGTGAAAAGAAGGGCCATATGCACCACAATGTTCATAGCAGCAATGTCCACAATAGCCAAACTGTGGAAAGAGCTGAGACGCCCTTCAACAGATGAACGGATGAAGACGATGTGGTCCATATATATGATGGAATATTACTCAGCCATCAGAAAGGATGAATACCCAACTTTTACATCAACATGGATGGGACTGGAGGAGATTATGCTAAGTGAAATAAGTCAAGCAGAGAAAGTCAATTATCATACGGTTTCACTTATTTGTGGAACATAAGAAATAGCATGGAGGACATTAGGAGAAGGAAGGGAAGAATGAAGGGGGGGCAAATCAGAGGGGGAGATGA
>NW_027910218.1:0-233 GCF_054177405.1 Leptonychotes weddellii
AAATGACCTGCATTGTTAAAATCGGTTAAATTAGAACGAGGTTAAGTAGCTTTAATTAATTTATAAATCAATCAAAGTTTTTTAGTTAAAGCCCATCAGTTATTAACTTACTTATTAATTAAAGCCCAACTTAGATAATAAGTAGGGCTTATATATAACATCCAATAGTTTAACAAAAATTTATCAGACTTTGGGTCAAGTGATAGAGAAATCAGGGGTCTTTTGGTTGTCTT
>NW_027910219.1:0-233 GCF_054177405.1 Leptonychotes weddellii
AGCCAGAAGATGGTGCTAGGTGACCAATCTTTTAAAAAAAAACAATGTCTGCATTTGAAATAGGCAACTTCAATTTTACTGATTTCCAGGATTTATAATGAGGGTATTGTTGACACCATTGTTTGGGATTCTTCAGTAGCTTCTTCAGTAGCTTCAGATTTAAACCTCCAATGTATTACTTTTATGATAAAAGAACCACTCTGACCAGCTCATGAAAGGAAGAAATACTCTCC
>NW_027910220.1:0-233 GCF_054177405.1 Leptonychotes weddellii
GGGCCAGCCGACTGTCCCATGGGTCCTGCAAGGCAGCCAACTGCTCGGGGTTGTGCAGAGTTTGTGACCTAAGGGCTTAGAACTGGCTGGCAGATGCGGAGAGTCTGGAAGTGAGCCTTGGCGAGCCAGCGCGGTCTTGGTAACTATGGTAGTCAGCCCACAGTCTTACCATTCGGGAGCAAGGATTTCCTGGAGCTACATTAATTCTTCCCTGTCCTAATAGTGTTTAGCAC
>NW_027910221.1:0-233 GCF_054177405.1 Leptonychotes weddellii
TAAAGTAATCCCCTAACAGTTGGAGCTGATGCCAGAATGCCCACCATTAGAAACCCTTACCTTTGGCCTTAGAAACTGTTTGTTTCCAGATTCTCTGTTAAAACCCAAATAGCCCAACATTTTGAGACAGCATTTCCCAAAGTGTGTTCCCCAAAATGCTCTTCAAAATGTTCTTAGTAAAATAGCCCCAGGGTTTAAAGAGGAAAAAAGGGGTGGGAGGTGGAAATCAGTGA
>NW_027910222.1:0-233 GCF_054177405.1 Leptonychotes weddellii
TTTCTGGTCGCTGCAGTGACGTGGGGTGCCCCAGCGTTTTGCGCCTGTTAGAGCTCTGGGACCAGTGGGGTTGGGAGCTGGTCCCATCCAGGAATTGTCCCCACCCAAACACAATAATGACCCTCTGAGAAGCACCTGTAGGATTGAATGAAATGCCTTCCAAGGGACTTTCCAGTTGTAAGTGACTGTCATTTTAACACGCAGTGCACATGATATATGGAATACTGGCAAAA
>NW_027910223.1:0-233 GCF_054177405.1 Leptonychotes weddellii
TCCTGAACTTCCCTTTTCCTCTGAAACTCTCCCCACTCCCTCCTTTCCTGAAGACTGCCCCTTTAAAGTTACGTCTTCTGAGGATCCAAATAAACCCCAAATCTCTTATGTTCCCTCGACCAAGGCCAGACTGTGAGCCAGAGCTGAAGAGTTTCCTGAAGTGACTCAGGATACATGTTCGCTGAATTCCAACTTACCACCCCGGCTTCTAAGATTTGTATCAGTCTGGCCAT
>NW_027910224.1:0-233 GCF_054177405.1 Leptonychotes weddellii
ACTAACATAACATAATAAAATTTTTAAAAAATCATTAAAAAAATAAAAATAAATAAAAAAGGAAAAATTTGCCAAGGGGAAAAATAATTAAGAGTAAAAGGAGTAAAAGGAGACAAATTGTAGGTGAACAAGAAAGCCTTCCAAGTACCTGTGTGAGTGGACATCGTAGGCGAATGTGAAAACGGGGCTTTAAAGGTCATGTGCCCAGCTCTCTCTGAATGCTTCACAAGTGG
>NW_027910225.1:0-233 GCF_054177405.1 Leptonychotes weddellii
AAGTCACCAAATGTTCTCCCGGTATCGTTCCAACGCCAGCCAGGTCCTTCCAGGGTTCTTCCCTAGATGCTGATGTCAGGGGAAGGCAGGAGCCTGGACCTTTTCACTGGGGTGCCACCAGCGTTTTGGACCTTGCCTGACCCACATAGGTAGTTATACCTATTTGATGAATGAATGAATGAATGAATGAATGAATGAATGAACAAATTGTGTTTGGGGCTCTTTCAGGCAAA
>NW_027910226.1:0-233 GCF_054177405.1 Leptonychotes weddellii
CAGAAATGGACTCTCAACTCTACAGTCAGCTAATCTTCGACAGAGCAGGAAAGAACATCGAATGGGGAAAAAAAAGACAGTCTCTTCAATAAATGGTGCTGGGAAAACTCGACAACCACATGCAGAAGAATGAAACCAGACCATCCTATTACACCATACACAAAGATAAAATGGGTGAAAGACCTGAATGTGAGACAGGTATCCATTAAATCCTAGAGGAGGACATAGGCAAT
>NW_027910227.1:0-233 GCF_054177405.1 Leptonychotes weddellii
CTAAACAGCAGAAATTTATTTTCTCACCATTCTTGAAACTAGAAGTCTGAGACCAAGGTGTCGGCAGGGTTGGTTTCCCCTGAGGCTTCTCCCTCTAGCGTGTGGTTGGTGTCCTTCTCTCTGTGTCCTCACATGGCCTTTTCTCAGTGTGCCTGCTCCGCTGGTCACCCTCTGTGTCCGAATCACCTCTTTTTATAAGAACATCAGGCAGATTGTACCCTAACTGCTTCATT
>NW_027910228.1:0-1444 GCF_054177405.1 Leptonychotes weddellii
TATAAAATACTCATGAAAGAAATTGAGGAAGACACAAAGAAGTGGAAAAACATTCCATGCTCATGGATTGGAAGAACAAATATTGTGAAGATGTCAATGCTACCTAGAGCAATCTACACATTCAAAGCAATCCCTATCAAAGTACCATCCACTTTTTTCAAAGAAATGGAACAAATAATCCTAAAGTTTGTATGGAACCAGAAAAGACCCTGAATAGCCAGAGGGATGTTGAAAAAGAAAAGCGAAGCTGTTGGTATCACAATTCCGGACTTCAAGCTCTATTACAAAGCTGTCATCATCAAGACAGTATGGTACTGGCACAAAAACGGACACATCGATCAATGGAACAGAATAGAGAGCCCAGAAATGGACCCTCAACTCTATGGTCAACTAATCTTTGACAAAGCAGGAAAGAATATCCAATGGAAAAAAGCCAGTCTCTTCAACAAATGGTATTGGGAAAATTGGACAGCCACATGCAGAAGAATGAAACTGGACCATTTCCTTACACCACACACAAAAATAGACTCCAAATGGTTGAAAGACCTCAATGTGAGACAGGAGTCCATCAAAATCCTAAAGGAGAACACAGGCAGCAACCTCTTCGACCTCAGCCATAGGAACTTCTTCCTAGAAACATCCCCAAAGGCAAGGGAAGCAAGGCAAAAATGAACTATTGGGACTTCATCAAGATAAAAACTTTTGCAAAATAAAGGAAACAGTCAACAAAACCAAAAGACAGCTGACAGAATGGGAGAAGGTATTTGCAAATGACATATCAGAAAAAGGGCTAGTATCCAAAATCTATAAAGAATTTCTTAAACTCAACACCCAAAGAACAAATGATCCAATCAAGAAATGGGCAGAAGACATGAACAGGCATTTTTCCAAAGACATCCAAATGGCCAACAGACACATGAAACAGTGCTGAACATCGCTCGGCATGAGGGAAATCCAAATCAAAACTTCAATGACATACCACCTCACACCAGTCAGAATGGCTAAAATTAACAAGTCAGGAAATGACAGATGTTGGCGGGGATGCGGAGAAAGGGGAACCCTCCTACACTGTTGGTGGAAATGCAAGCTGGTGCAACCACTCTGGAAAACAGTATGGAGGTTCCTGAAAAAGTTGAAAATAGAGCTACCATCCCACCCAGCAATTGCACTACTGGGTATTTACCCCAAGGATACAAATGTAGGGATCCAAAGGGGTACATGCACCCTGATGTTTATAGCAGCAATGTCCAGAATAGCCAAACTATGGAAAGAGCCAAGATGTCCATGGACAGATGAATGGATAAAGAAGAAGTGGTATATATATATATACAATTGAGTATTATGCAGCCATCAAAAGGAATGAAATCTTGCCATTTGCAATGACGTGGATGGAACTGGAGGGTATTATGCTGAATGAAATAAGTCAATCAGAGAAAGACATGTA
>NW_027910229.1:0-233 GCF_054177405.1 Leptonychotes weddellii
CTGGGTGTTGTGCACGAACAATGAATCATGGAACACTTCATCTAGAACTAATGATGTAATGTATGGGGATTAACATAAGAATAAAAAAAAAAAAAGAAGCAGGGGGCTGGTGTGGGAGGAGACATTAATCCTTCTAACCATAGAATATGCACTAAACAAGTATAGGAATTATGATTCTAGAATATAATGTCAATTTTACAAATACAAATAGAAAAGTAATTTAAAAATACCTA
>NW_027910230.1:0-233 GCF_054177405.1 Leptonychotes weddellii
TTCAGATAAGCTCTGCCAATAGTATTGATGCCTATAGCTAATCTTGAAATCTCACAGATAGATTTCCCTTAGACCTGGATAAATAATCCAAAGATTCTCCTCAATTATGTTTTTGTAGAAAGATCATTTTTAAATGTCAGAATAGCAGAGAATGAACAATTAAAAATAAATTTTGACTCTATTATATAATACACAATTTCAAGTGAGGCTTACACCCACAATTTAGAGCAAAT
>NW_027910231.1:0-233 GCF_054177405.1 Leptonychotes weddellii
CTGGTCTGCTCTGTGAATGGTTTCTATCCAGGCCCATTGAAGTCAGGTGGTTTCGGAATGGCCAGGAAGAGGAGGCTGGGGTCGTGTCCACAGGCCTGATCCGGAATGGAGACTGGACCTTCCAGACCCTGGTGATGCTGGAGACAGTTCCTCAGAGTGGAGAGGTCTACACCTGCCAAGTGGAGCACCCAAGCTTGACGAGCCCTGTCACCGTGGAATGGAGTGAGAAGTTT
>NW_027910232.1:0-233 GCF_054177405.1 Leptonychotes weddellii
AAGAGAAAACATTACCCCTTTTGCTTCCTCCCTCTCTGCTTAAGCTGGGACATTGGTCTTCTCATGCCTTTGGACTGGGATCTACACCATTTACATGGTTCTCAGGCCTCCTTTGGACTCTTGTAATTGCAATTACATCACTGACTTCCCTGGGTCTCCAGCTTGCAGATGGCAGATGTGGGACTTCTCAACTTTCATATCATGTGAGCCAATTCCTCATAATAAATTTCCTT
>NW_027910233.1:0-233 GCF_054177405.1 Leptonychotes weddellii
AGCCAGTTTTAGTTGGGATTTCTGCTACTTGAGCTGAAATCATTTGGATGGGAACCAGCAAGCACACCCTCATGGTTGGGCTTTATTTTATGCTAACTTCTGGTTTCTTTAATGTTACATATTAAACAGACAAAATATCTTACATATTTGTCTTTCTCCAGTGCCCTTTATATCCAGAAGGTGAAAGTTCATTCCTTGATTGTCTCTATAAACTTTCCTAATAGAAAGTTTCC
>NW_027910234.1:0-233 GCF_054177405.1 Leptonychotes weddellii
TTCAACCAGAGCAGCTCTTTCTTTAATTTTTCAACATGAGGTGTGCATTGGAGTCCTTTATAAAATGCTATTCTAAATAAAATATTCTGTCGCTTAAAAAATTTGTAAACTTCTAAACCGGATTATCTTTATCCCTCCAGCCCCAAAAACTATATGTCTCTATAATAAAGAAAAGTGATACATCCTTACTAACTTTCTGATGCATGTTCAGTTTTTTTTTTTTTTTTTTAAAG
>NW_027910235.1:0-233 GCF_054177405.1 Leptonychotes weddellii
TTTGTATTTCTGGAAGAATGTAAATCTTCTTAGACCACTTAACACCAATGGCCCCAAGTTGAATATTCTTGAGAAATTTGTTTCTTGTTATGCCATTTGACATTTCAAATCAGTGACCATGTTCCTGTAATATTCAGACAACTGTTAGGGTTGTGATAGAAACTGTGTTTTCTTGCTTTTTGGAATATAGTTCATACACGTATATTACTTGAATATTGTTTGAGATCACTAAC
>NW_027910236.1:0-233 GCF_054177405.1 Leptonychotes weddellii
GTTATGGCAGTTTAGAGCAGACTTAATGGTCTACCTTGTTCCCCACACAGGCTCTAATAAGAGAAAGAGACATTTTTGCATATGCTTGATCCCTCTGTGGTTGGGAGCCAAAGAACATACTAAACAGGCCAGTGCTGGCATAACTGTGACCTGGAACATCTTCAACGGAAGTCTTCCAGGCCAGCAATAAGGAGGTTACGGACCTCACTACTATTTACTTGGGTGACTTGCCA
>NW_027910237.1:0-233 GCF_054177405.1 Leptonychotes weddellii
CAAATACACAATACAATACTATTGTTTTAAAAGATTATTTATTTATTTATTTATTTGATACACAGAGAGAGTGAGAGAGAGAGAGCACAAGCAGGGGTAGCTACAGGCAGAGGGAGAGGGAGAAGCAGGCTCTCCGCCGAGCAAGGAGGCCAATCTGGGGCTCCATCCCAGGACCCTGTGATCATGACCTGAGCTGAAGGCAGACGCTTAACCTACTGAGCTACACCGGTGCC
>NW_027910238.1:0-233 GCF_054177405.1 Leptonychotes weddellii
TAGCAAGGTGACCTCTGTTACTAAATCAACAAGTATTACAGGTTCCTCACCCCGCTTATAGCTGTTATGAAGGGAAGTTTAAAAGCCACCCCTCCTGGTATTATGTTGAGCGAAATAAGTCAAACAGAGAAAGACATGTATCATATGACCTCACTGATATGAGGAATTCTTAATCGCAGGAAACAAACTGAGGGTTGCTCGAGTGGGGGGTGGGGTGGGAGGGATGGGGTGAC
>NW_027910239.1:0-12852 GCF_054177405.1 Leptonychotes weddellii
CTGGAGTCCCGGGATCGAGTCCCGTATCGGGCTCCCTGCTCGGCGGGGAGTCTGCTTCTCCCTCTGACCCTCCCCCGTCTCGTGCTCTCTGTCTCTCATTCTCTCTCTCGCAAATAAATAAATAAAAATCTATAAAAAAAAAAAAGAAATATTATCTCCATTTTACGGATGAGAAAATGGAGGTCCATGGACATGATAATGGTCTTCTGGCTCTAAATCCCATGCTTTTTCCATTACACGGGGCTGTACTCAGGTGTGGCCTTTGGAATCACCAGGGGACCTGGTTTAAAAATGCAGAGTCTGGTTCAGAAGGTGGAGGAGGGGTGTGGAAATCCGCATTTTAAAGAAGGGCCCCAGGTGAATCAGATGCAAGCGAACTAGAGCTCACCCTGAGAAATCCTTTTTCTTCCATGGCCTCCTTTCTCCTGAATTTACCCACAGGCTCTTTCGTAGACCCTCCTGGGACCCACTCTGCCCGAGAGCACCTGTCACAGAGACTCAAACAGTAGAGACAAGTCTGCTGGTTTTTCAGGGCACAGCAGGAGGGCGGAGGCCGGCCAGGTTTGAAGCACTGAGTTTACAAAGGCTTTGTGAACTGTGGTTAGACAGCAGGTAAAGCAGTCTTCACATGAGGACTTTTGAATCTCTTTTCTTTTTCCCATTTAATGCTTTTTTTACTCTTCTCATATCCTTAATAGAAAGAAAAATGGGTACGTAAAAGAAGCAAAAGCATGGCCAAAGTACTTGAGATTTGTCCTAACTGGGAGTTACTCATGAAAATGGAAAACTCTGCACCAGATTTGATCTGTCCTTCAGTCTTCATTTTGCCAGCAACATTTAAGCACCTGTCTGCAGCCTTGGGCCTGCCCTCCCTTGTTAAGGGCTCTGGCCCAGCCACGTGGAAGAGGGAAGGCGGGCAGGTTCCAGGCACAGTGTGGGAGCACAGAGGGGATGGGCGGTGTCCAGCGTGGGGCTGCCCCTGGCAGCTGGAGTGACTCTTACTTTTAACAGCTTTTACTACTCAAGAAAAGGACCCACATTTTCACTGCAGGAAAGATCTTCCTAAGTCTCCCTGCCTTGAAGAATGATGGATTAGTAAGAAAAACCACATCTAACTTTCTAATGAAAAACAGTGGCTTGCTTTTTCCTCCCGTTTTCATGTTTATTCCTGGTGTGTGTGTCTGTGTGTAGTGTATAGTGATGCGAGCTGGGCATCATTATTAGGACCATGACCCCAGCAGGCTCTGCCATGCAGGTGTCTTCACGGGTATGGGAGGCCTTGGTGTTCACAGACGCCGAGCAACCTGGAGCTGTACCCGGGAGAGAGGCTTTCTCATCTGGAAGGCGGGGTGGGGGGGCAGAGCCTGCTCTAATCCATCGGGGTGGAAGCCGCATGAGTAACACATTCCTGCAGCCTTTCCCAAAGCCAAAAGTAGGGTGGGACTAGAAGCCGCAGGGAAATCCCTGTGACACCCTGGGCTTTCCCGGCTAGACTGCCATCTAAGGAGGAACACGAGGATCCAACAATGGAGTATGAAGAGGTTTTGAAAGCCAGGTGTCCCTCCCCCTTTCTAACTCACCATGCAGATGGAGGCGGGGTGCCGCTCCTCATAGGACCACCTCAGTAGGTGTAAGGATATCTAAGAGCTCTGTAAGGTATCATCCCTGCTCCCCACCACACAGGTGGTCCTGGTCAGCTGTCGTCCTCACCTCGCTCACCTGCCCCCTCGACTCTCTCCCTCTTTCCATTTCCACACTCGTCAGTCCTCTGTGCGGACTGTTTCCCCAGTTTCCCTCTCTGGACTCAAGAGTCTGACCCCATGGGCTGGCTCAAGGCCCTCCTCCTCCGCGAAGACTTCCCAGACTGTAGGGACACATGGGTCAGCTCACAGCTGGGGCCAGTCCTTCCATGGCTTCCTTGCCTCTTACTCAGACAAGTCAGTCAGTATTTCCAGGCTTCAGTTTCTTCCTCTGTAGCATGGGAAGACTAACAGTATCTACCTCACAGGGCAGTTCAGAAGAGCGACCATGACAGCACAAACTAAAGCAAGTTCCCACTGAGTGTCCCAGTGGGAATGCAGGAAATGCCAGCCCCAATTTCTACTGGTGCCTCGGTCAGAGGAGGACACGTGGCAGGTGCGCACGTAACTTTCTGGGCTGTCGACAAGCTCCTGGAGCTCCCTGGAGAAACAAGACACCTCAGACAGAGGATGCTTGCATTTCCATTTTATGGCTGGTTCTGTGCTCTATGAAAACAGACCACAGCGAATGATACACTTGAGGCCAGCACTGGAGTGTGGTTGGGACATTCTTGCGTGGTGTACACATGTTCTGAAAAGAATCTACATTTCTCAACAACAAGAAAAGTCTGTAAAAAGAGTCCCTAAGGGCAAAAAAAAATTTGAAAAGAAAGGGAGAGATATTTGGGGTTTCTTTAGCTAAATCTTAAGATCTTCGTTTGGCAAGATGACTTCTAAGTTTAAAGGGGAAATTAAAACATATGGGGCTTGGAGCTTCCCATATTCAATTTTGGTTCTCACAGCTACTTCACGAGGTCTACACTTCCTCCATGTTATAGCTGAGGAAAATGAGGGTCAAACAGAGTATACATCTTACCCCAAACCACACAGCAGAGTTGGGAATCAAGCTCAAGTCCACCTAATACCAAAATCCATGCTTCTCCATGCCATCAGTAGAAACAGCCAGGCAGGATGGCTCACGGTGGGGCCCTTGGAGGCAATGTTCTGTGTGCGTCTCTGCCACCCCCCCTCACCAGCTGTCCCAGAGGAAGTCCACTTCTGCCTGACGGACCTCTGGGGTGCCAATGTTTCATCTGGAAAAAAAAAGTATCTAACAACTGCATGGTTCCATAATCCACGCAATCTTCCTAAAGCCTGAGGTGAAAATAGAAGCTCACCCATTTTCCCTCTCTGCTTTCAGGTTTTAAAGTCTTCCCTCTGTGCTTTCTAACATGCGGTTGCTGATTTTTTTTGTCCTTCAAGGTTCAAAAATGTCCAGTTAGATATTTTTTTCTAAGTGTCTTAGTGTATTAACCAGCTTTTTCATATGCATTCTGCCATTTCTAAGACGTCAGGAGTGGACGCCCTCCAGCAGCTGCTAAATATGAGTTCATGCCCCAGAAGTGTGATGGCTGCCGTCTCTGTTCTCAACGTTCCTTAAGCCTCCTTCCTGTCACTCCAGTGAGCTCAACCTCTCATAGCTCAAAGCAGGCTGTGCAGCCCTTTCTTCTGAACTCTTTAATAAGTCACTCCACAAATCTGCTTCTTCATATTCCAACCTCTTCCCAGGGGAGGAAATCACAAAGCGAAAAGACCATTTTAGGATTCCATCTTCACTTCAAAATCCCTTTACTAAAAATCTTTGATACTTGGCTTTACATTTTCTTTAGATATATGGAATTTTCACTGAAAAGTCAGGAGGTTGTCAGAAGGGTGTGAAGGTTCTGAAGCCTTCCAATCAAATTCACATCTTGGATTTGACAGAAATGTAGCCCGTCGGCACAAATTAAGGCTCGGTGATTCAACAAGCCTATTGGCTAGTCTCTAGCCAGCCCCCACCCTATTCCCACCCCTTTAAATCTATAATTAGTAACAGCAGCCACCATTTATGAAGGATCAACTGGTGCAGACACTGAGAACTTTGTTATCTCATTTAGTCCCCTCAGCAAATTTAGGAGAAATCCGAGAGGCTTGGGGGTTCCATGAGTTGCCTCAGGTCACCCAGCAAGTGAGCGTGCAAGCAAGCGAGGCAGCTAGGATTCAAACCTAACTTTGACACCAGTGCTCTCCCTCTAATCATGACACGATGCCACTTTCATCACAAAATAGTTTCTTTCCTCCTAAAATAGCACTTCTTCAAGCATATTCTTGCAGATCACTACCACAGCAGAAGAACCCAGAAGGCCCTCTTTGCTGGGTCAACATGTCTTTACTACAAAAGAATGGGAAACAGAAAAGGTAGGTGGGGGGGGGGGGCGGTGTGAAGGGGTAAAGAGGTCCTGAAGAGTGCTTTCACCTCTGGCCCCCTTCCTCGTATTAGAGGTCAGATGAGCAGTCCCTGAAACAAATGGAATGAATCCCTGCTCAGTTTCCCACTCACGTGTTTACATCCCTGACTGGGAAGAAAGAACTGAAGTGACAAGTCTCAACTAGGAGAAGAAGGCGAAATGGCTCCATGTCTGTATTAATTAACCACTGCCTCCTCCCGGCATTTCTTTTCTGGCCCCTCACTCTGGTCAGTGAGTCATGAAATGAGGACAGGACTCCAGGGAGGTGAACACCACAGCTGCACAGCCATGAACCAGAAATGACAAGACACAGGTGGCTAGCGACTTGCTTTCCCCACGGGTCTCTGCTCCCACACACCACCGATGCATCTCTAAGCAAGGGGCGCACAAGCGTTGTCCCACAACAGAGAACGAATCAGGAATGTTCATCTGAGCCAGCACAACCAGCCACTTAAAACTACAGCCTGAACCCCTCCATCCCTGTAATGTCTATGAAACCTCAGAACGTTTCACCTTTGCCGAACTTTCAAACTGAAATACTTCATTACACTTGAGAGCGTAGCTGGCCCAAGCAGCCTAGTTCTTCCCCACTTGCTTCATGAGGCCCGTTTGTAAAAAAAAAAAAACATTAATGGTCAAGAGATTCCAAGAGAATTTGCCTGCCAAGATTTATCTGGCAAAGGAAACATACTCCATCTCCTGAAACATAGGTTTAAAAAGTCCGTTCCAATCTTCGTTTTGCTAAACGTTGCGCCAACTCACTTGAGAGAAAAATCGCAACTGTGCAAACCAGCATTTTAAAAATGAAACCCCAGCACCCGGTCTCGTCAGGCACTTACCCTCAGTGCTGGAACCGATGACGTCCTCCACGCCTAGCACTTGCCTCCCAGGGCCCAGCGGTGGAGTGTGAGCGGGCACGGGGTAATTTAGAAGAACGGCCTTTCTCTCAGGATGGACCAGAGGAACATCCTCTTCCGAAGGTGGTGCCCCTCCTTCTTGGTAGGGAGGTGGGGCTCCCCGGGCAGGACCCAGCGAACCTCCTTCTATCTCTGATGCAGCTGGGCCTCTGGTCCCTGGCTGTTCCCAAGACTCGACTGGGCCTTTTAAACCTGGGGCATCTACCCCGCCCAGAGCTCTCCCCTCTTTGGCTTGAGGGTCCAAGGTGGCAAATTCGGTTTCAGGGTAGAGGGGCCGATCACTAGCAGTCAGCTGTGGCAGAGGGGAGGCCGGGTCAGATTCCGACGGAGATACCCCACCTCCTAAAGGTCTTGGCTCAGCTTTTGGCTGGAAGGAAACGTCAATCCTGCTGTGGTCATCCCAGGCGTCCTCTGGCTCACTTGGGAGGTATTCCACTTCTCCCTCATTCTCATCGTAATAATCCAGATTGTCCTCAGTGTAGTCACTTTCCGGGGCTGCCGTAGGGCCGAAGGACTGCTCCGGGGGAGATGAAGGGTGGGCTTTGGTAAGGTCTCCAACGGTGGCTGGCCTGATACTGTCCAGTGGGGAGGAGCTGCCGATATGAAAAGCCCACACTCCAGGAACCCCCAGGTTGCTCTGTCTAAATTAAAAGGAAACAGTGCATGACACAAGTGTCCATTTACCCACCATCCCACAACAGTGAGCAACTTATCATAAAACTGAAAGGCTATTAAGATCAGATGCAGAGTTTTCACTAGTATAAAACCAAATAAAAACCAGGCCTACATGCTAACTAAAAGGAGTATACTGGAATATTGACGTAAACTACCTCTTATTTAACTTTAGGTTTCAGAATGCTAGACCATCAAATTAGAAATCTGCTCTAAAATTCACATTTTGTCTAAAATCTGGCTATTTGAAAACAAACAGGGAATGTGGGAATACTTTATACTTTCTCTACTTTTAACACACTCAGGAAAATGTATGCTTAAAAACCTTTGCCAAACACTTAAACAATAATGACTAGAACATACTTTTGAGACTTAGTCACGTACCAAATGCTTAATGTTCTTCGATACAATCTGCAAGGTAGAGGTAGTGATCGTGCCCAATTTTACGGAGGAGAAAACAGGTTTAGAGAGGCTAACTAATCTTCTTAAGGTCATACAACAAATAATTGGCAGAGCTTGGACCTGAATTCAGCACTGACACCAAAGCCCATGCTCCAAACATCTACATTAGGTCAAAAAACCAATATACTACAGTCTATCAGCATCTGAATTATCATTGATCTACAGAATGTTACAGACAGTTCCCTGTTCAAGCACATGGATTAATCAATTAACTAATTGACATACAATGGTGAGTTGATGTAAAAAAAAAAAAAACTCAAAGAAAAATAAATGCCCACGTCTAAAAAATGTTGAGCAAGTGCAGAACAAAGTTAAGGGGAATATAAGAAAGCAGTTTAGTCAAAATGCCATGGGTTATAGGTGAGAGGTGTTCAGAAACATCTGGAACCAGAGAGCTCATGCATTTTCTTTACTAGAAAAGAACATGGACCCCATTCAGTCTTCCAAATGTTCCAGTGATGCATTATTTTACTCAATGATACATTCTAAAGAGAACAACTACATAAGATTTCTAAAAATTAAAAAAATAAAATAAACTTTGAACAAACAAGGGTCTGGCTAGCTTGAATGCACCAGTTTCTATACTTCTCTGGTAATGTGCAAAATACCAGGCTCAAAGCCCCCATGCTATGAGATTTCCTCAAAAGTCAGTCAGTGAAGTATAAGAGTTAAAGACTAATAAGATAATAAGAAATTTATCCAATCATTATAAGAACAAGAGACTTTTGCTGATTTGGGTAGGTACTGATCACATTCACATGGATTCCTATAGCAATAATATTTTTCAATACAATTCTGAGAATGTCTCTTTCCCTCCTTTCTTCCTCTTCACCTCTCCCTCTCTCTCTTTCGTGTGTGTGTGTGCATGCACACGCATGTAGTTATTTCTGCTGCTATTATAGTTACTTTAGGGAAAGAGGAGCAGAGAAAGCAAAACTATGATCCTTTGTGCAACATACTATGTATACTTGGTATGTTCTAAGATTTAATGTTGGTGTTTTTTGGCAAGCAAATAAGGAACACTTTAGTAAAAAGATAAGGGAGAGGGCGCCTGGGTGGCTCACTTGGTTAAGCGACTGCCTTCGGCTCAGGTCATGATCCTGGAGTCCCGGGATCGAGTCCCGCATCGGGCTCCCTGCTCGGCAGGGAGTCTGCTTCTCCCTCTGACCCTCCCCCCTCTCATGTGCTTGCTCTCTCTCAAATAAATAAATAAAATCTTTAAAAAAAAAAAGATAAGGGAGAATCCTGAAGATCTGAGGATACTGCATTTATTATCACATCAGAGGTGCTGCAGCTGTGAAATTTCTTCTTGAAGTTAGAGAAAACTATAAAAGCTTCAAAGAGTAGGAAAATACAAATTATGGCAGAAAGAAGCTAAGTAATATAACCTTCTAATGAAATACAAATCACTACCTTGGCTTTTGTCATTGTGCGTGATGGAAAAGTAACCAATTTGAGCTTATCCTAAAATCCGAGGTCATTTGGAAAGCTTGGTGATAGAATTTATTTTCTAGAAAGGAAAACAAGGCTACAAAATGGGATGACAGCGCCTTCCTCCCTGGGTCGTTAGGAGGAGTAAGTAAGAAAACCACATAAAATGCCTAGCATGAGGCTCTGCACATAATTAGTACTTAGTAATTACAATTTGTCTTCAAGGAGATAGAAAAGTATAATCTCGAAAAATACAAATGGGTGGATTCACATTTAAATTGCCGGAAGAGGAGTTATGCCAAATCCACTATGAATTACATAATTTATTACCTTTAAGCTTACAATTATGAGACAAATTTGAGGAAGACAAAGATTCTATTGACTAGGAAAATAACTTTATTCTTTAGAGATGCACACTGAAGTATCTAGTATTTAGTATGAGCATGATGTTGGTAATTTACTTTAAAATTCTTAAGCAAAAAAAAATGATGAATATTGGCAAAATGTCAACAACTTCTAAATCTAAGTGATGAGCTTTTGGGCATTCATTTAGCTATTCCCTCCACTCTTCTGTGTATTTTTGAAAATTTAAATAGTGAAAAGTAAAACAGAAGATTAAATCGGGGAACATTTCTACAATTTGGAGGTAGAGAAGGCTTTCCCAAGAATAACAAAGATCTAAAATCATAAAAGAGCAATAACTTTGCCAACCCTAAACTTACAGCTTCTAGATGCTAAGAAACTTTAAAGATGAACAACTGGATAAAAATATTCACACCGTATAAGAGGATTAATTTCCTCACTATATTTTTTCTTATTTATAAGTGCTCTTTGGACACACCTGGACAGAAAATAGCAAAGGACAGGGGCAGAGAAGTCACGAATATAGATATATGGTTATTAAACATACGAAAAGGTGTTTGGTTTCACTAGTAATCAAATAAGAGTGAGAGTATGAACATTTGACACTGACCAGATTCACAAATATTGAAAAGAAAAGAAGCTGCCGATCACAGCTCTATCTTATTGGTGAGGACATAAACTGGACATTTCTGAAGGGCAGTGTGTTCATGTTCATCAAAATGTTTGACTAAGTATAGCTTTTCTCGGCAATTCTACCCTCAAGAAGTTATCTTTCACAGAAATGAGAATCCGACCAATGTGTGTTATGCTGTTTACTGCAATGATATTTATAAAAAGAAAATAAAAAAACAAGTTAAATGTTCATCAATAAGTTATTATCTTTTTTTAATTTTTTTTTAAAGATTTTATTTATTTATCTGAGAGAGAGAATGAGATAGAGAGAGAGAGCATGAGAGGGGGGAGGGTCAGAGGGAGAAGCAGACCCCCCGCTGAGCAGGGAGCCCGATGTGGGACTCGATCCCGGGACTCCAGGATCATGACCTGAGCCGAAGGCAGTCGCTTAACCAACTGAGTCACCCAGGCGCCCATAAGTTATTATCTTAATAGTATATAAATATGACACGATATTTTGTAGCCTTAAGATAGTAAAACAAACATCTTCCTGAATGATACCTCTAAGACAGTGATAAATGGGAAAATGTCACATGTATAGCAAAAGAACCATATTGGTTTTAAAAAGTTCTTGCATTCTAGAAGGACTACAAATACTGGCTAGCACTTGAAGTGCTGACGGTGGGTAATTTGTGCTTTTATTTCGCATTATTCTGCTTTCTTTTTTACGATAAGTATGGGTTATACTAAGGAAAAATCCCTCTGTCAGTCCCATGTCTTCCGTCCTCGTCAAGCACCTCAGCGGTATCTGGGAAGCATCAAAGATACAAATGAGGGCGGGCGTGGAGGGCGGTACATGGGGGTGCTGTGTGGTGCACGTACACGCCTCTGTGTGTGAGTGAGTTCCGTGGGGTCTTTATCACCGTGGTCGGGGAGCTCAACTGCTTTTTCCTACAGGCTTTTTGGCCCCCCCTGCCTCCGGTACGCTGAGTACAGTTGGCACTCGTTCCAGTGCTCCAGACCGTTGATCCGTTCATCTGCCCACCCTACCAGAGTGCAGGCTGCTCATGGGCGGGGCCTGCGCCTCAGATACCTTTGTATTTCAAGTGCTTGGCCCATTGTGATCTCTCAATAACATCTGAGGAGTAGAGGATCTCGGGGCTCCAGAGTGGAAGAGGAAAGTGGAACCAGAGGAGAGAAAGCAAGGAGCTCAGTTTTCTCACATCTGGACTTAAAGGCAGCCTGGAAGGAGACCTAAAGATGCCCAAGGTGGGTCCTAAGACTGGGAAAGGAGACCAGGCTTCGGCACAAAAGAAGTAGTTTGGGTCTCCAGGCTTGTGCTTGAATTTTTGCCACTGAGTAACTTCGAGGTCACAGGCAACTTAACTTCCCTAAACTCATTTGTCAAACTGAGAAAATAATAGAACTTACCTCCTAGGATTCTTGTGAGTTTTAAGTAAGATAACTTCTGGGAAGTGTTTTACACAGTGTTTGGCAAATAATAAGCTCTCAATAAATGTCAGCTCTAGGAAACCATATTTGGTGGTAGGGCCCGCTCCCTGGCAGCTGAGCAAAGCAGATGGCACGCAAAAGTGTAAGGGCTTCCAGTGCCCAGGAATAATGTAATGGAAGGGAGAAGCAGTTAAGCAAGGCTAAGTAACCGATGTGTTCTGCCTGGCTTCTAGACCAGGATTTGGGAAGGGAATAAAAGCAAAGATATTTTTTCACAAGCCCTGAAATTAATAAATCTCAACCGGTGCTAACCCAGATATGGTGCTATGTGGACTGACAAACAGCAAAAGGGGCTTATTATTACACTAGCAGGGTAAGCCTCTGCTGGGTCTCAGGAATGTGCTGGCTACCTCATGGAAAACCAACCAGTATGGTTTCAGTTAATGAAGCCATACAGAAACCCTGAGACCTCTAACTGCTACCCATGTGTCTGGTTTTCCCTTTTCCCCAAATTACACTATTCTTGATTTAACTTTTAACATGTATCTGTCTAAAGGACTAAATCACAACATCTCCTCCTTGTGAAATGATTAACCTGGAAAAATCTCACTCTGGGCAGTTACATTACTGGATATTTTTATGTGGCTCCAAGAGCAATGTTTTTCATAGAAGCCTCAGTGGTTGTGCAAACACACACACACTGCTCTGTTTCCGGTATCTATACCCAATAGGGCAGGAAGAATAAAGGGTCTTTTATATTTTGGTGAATTTGCTCCTCTCAGGGTCTAATCTGGTGTCTGGTTTTGACCTGACGCCTCCCTTAGAAGCCACCAAGATATTATTTAATGGTCTTATGGCTACTCGAGTTTGGGTAGCTCTGACGGGTCCTTACATCAGACAGGGAAGGGCTTACTTACTGGTAGAGATTTTTCACAGACTGTTCAGTGCTAGTCAAGCTGAAATAGGGTCCCTCTCTCTTCAGGTCATCGATCTCCCCTCGGCAGAAGCCCACCCGAGCGGGAAGCTCGAGCTGCACGTTGTAAGACTCCTTGGGGCGGGTTCCAAAGAACTGAAGGCCATTGGCAGGGTAAAGAAAGAGGGCGTAGGTATCAGATTCATCAGATGCCAAAACTGCCTGGAAAGTGTTCAACTATGAAAAACAAAAAATAGGAAATAATCTTAATAAAACAAACAAGAAAAAACAGAATGCAAGCAAAGCATCATGAAGTACAAGGGTCTTCCCCCTTCTCAGAACTCCTCCAAATTGCTTTTATACATTTTATTCTTTTTAATTTCCTCTTCAAGTTGTAATTGTGTAAGCCCTATTATTATCATAATCCTCCTTTATCATTTAATACTTGAAATATGCATAGGTAAGAACCACAGGTAACAAAAATAATGTTTTTAAGGTTTCAAACTTCTCTCATCCAAACCTCTTTAAGAGCTAAGAGCAAGTCCAAAATTAACCTGTATATTCCCACAGCCGCTGCCCTAGTTTACTGCCCTGGGCACTCATGTGGATCATTCATTCATTCATTCATTCATTCACCTGTTTACTGAATGCCTATTATGGGCAGGCATGGTGTTAGCCATTGGCTGATCAAAAGGCCTCCTTACTATTCTCACGGGCTTGCTCTCTTTTCTCTTTCATCTGCCTTTTCACAACAGCACTTGAGTTATCCAACCCCCCTTTCACAGACCAGGAAACAAGACATGGGGGCTAACAGATCTGCCTAAGGCCAGGTAGCTGGTACACGGTGGCAGGCCAGCCGGCTCCAGAGTCCATGCCCTGCCTGCACCGCTAGTCCACCCCAACTACTCCTTAGCATCCCATTCAAGGTGGTTTATAACTGCCCCAAACTCTTTTCCCAGGTTTAGATCCACTGCATCTTCATCAGACTATGTCATATTCCCCCCCGTGCCATGTACTTTAATGCTTCTGTATTTTTTGCTCATTTTTCCGTGTGCCAGGAAACCCTCCTCACCCTCTACTGCTGCCCTTCTGAGGTATTCTGTGATCCCCTGTAGATTTATTTCTGGTCTCTGACCATCCATAACACTGGGTGTTTCTGGTTACCATTCCGGTTACCATCCACCTCATTTTGCCTGGTTAGCTGTTTAAGTGTTTGTAAACTCCACTTACTAATAATTCACTTGCACCTTAATTCAGCCAAGTGCCTACTAAGCTAGACATTATGCTTGGTGCTGAAGGAAAAGGTACCAAAGGAAGGGAGACTCTGCCCGGGACAGTCTCACACTTAGAAGGGAACAGCCGTGGCTGGCATTTAGGAGAGTTGGTGGAGAAGATAGTGGAGGCCAGAGAAGGGTGTGTGAGATGTCAGGCTTAGGTGCGGAGGCGTCCCCACAGAGGTGGCCTGTGAACGTTCATAAACACAGGAGGAACCAAGCAGACCAGAGTGAGAGACCAGGAGTCTGAATTAGCCGCAAACTCAGCACCCAGGCCCTCATAAAATCACTCCTTAAAGTTCAATTTATTCTTGTATTTTCAGCCAGATAGTTTTTGCCTTTACCTAAGTAATGCTACCTCCACCCACACCCCGACATGATCTGTTAGTGGTACTTCCTTATCTTAAAAAGGTATTATATTTAGGACACTGAGAACTCTTCTCTAAGTCCCCCCCTTTTTATAATTTGGTAGGGAACTGGGAGCTATTTATAAATACCACTACTTCCTAAATAATGTGACTCTAAGAAATGTTACTTACTGGTAAAGGGTATCATTTCTCCATTTTGCTAGACAGACAAAGGTAGGCACGGAGAAGAACATCACATCTTACTAAATAAAATAGCAAACAACGGGAATATGTCCTGCATTTTGTTCTGTCCTGGGCCCTTCCCCATATGGTGCTCAGACTCTTCCAATGTTTATTCTTCCTTTCAGTGCTTAATTGCAAA
>NW_027910240.1:0-1444 GCF_054177405.1 Leptonychotes weddellii
AAAAAAAAAAAAAGAAATATAAACAAGTCTTTGGGGGAAGTTTTGTTATCAAGGGGACTAGAGGAATGGAGCGACTGCTGGAAGGGGAAGTGGGATCAAGAGAAAAATGGAAGAAAGAACATCATGTTTGTGGTTACACTCTATTAGAGGTAATGACCTACTAGAGGAAAATATTGATGATACAGGAAACACACGGAAGAATTAAGAGTGAAGTCCTTGAATAGGCCAGAGGACACAAAGAATGTAATCCAAAGCAAATATGGAGGTGTGGTCTTTGAAAGGAGAATGGACAGGCCATCCAGAGTAACAAAAGAAGAGTATGTGTGTAAGATGCAGGTAAGTAAAGAGAGACCAAGCTTATAGAAATTTTCTTGTATTGCCTTTATTTTGTGAGTGAAACAAAACAGGAAGTCAAGTTATCAGCTGAAAGTGAGAATAAGGGAGAAGTGCTTTAAAGGTCTGAGGAGAGGATAAGTATAAAATAACCATTTAGGATGTGGATAAACCAGGTAAATATACTGTGACTGCCTAGCAACATTAAGGGACGCTCTAAAGATCATGATCATGAATTTAAAGATACACCAATGATTTTATTTGTCTGTAGCCACATTTAGCTGTAATGCAAAGAATAGATGGAGTTGGATTTATTGAAAATAAGGACTTTTGTCATGCAGGATCCATAAAGAAAGAGTTGAGACTCTTCGCAAGAAAGTGATTATAATGATTAATTGTGGGATTTAATCCACTCTAAGGAAGGAAGAGAGGACATGAAGGAGGTAATGATCACAAACAGATGGTAAAAACAATGGACTGGAGGCCTAAATAGTGTTGAAGGACTGCTGGAGTAAAGATACCAAAGAAAATGAGCTAGAAAGATAAGAGATAGTAAGCAGAAAATGGAAGCCTAAAATTAAGATTTGAAATTTATAATTAAATGATAGGACCACTGGAAGATATAGCTGATGCAGGGTGGAGGAAAAGATTTCTGTAGGAAAGAAATTCAAGAAACTAAGATGCCAAGGTATTGGAAGAATCACTTATAAAGATAGTTAAATTACTAAGAATTAAGGGGGGCAATTATAGACCAGGACCTAAAAATCATCAGGAAATGAAGGGAGATGACCTCAATAAATAGGTGATGACCTTTTAACATGAAATTCAAAGCTGAAGATTTTAAGAGAGGAAGGACTGATAAAGGTCTGGAAGTGGAAGTGAGGTACAATAAGGACATATTTTACCAGATAATCCAGTGGTATGATGGCTGCTAAAGAAAAGCAATTAACACTGGGAAAGCTATAATCAGGGAAATCCAAATCAAAACCACATTGAGGGGCGCCTGGGTGGCTCAGTTGGTTAAGCGACTGCCTTCGGCTCAGGTCATGATCCTGGAGTCCCGGGATCGAGTCCCGCATCGGGCTCCCTGCTCGGCAGGGAGTCTGCTTTG
>NW_027910241.1:0-233 GCF_054177405.1 Leptonychotes weddellii
GGAGCCGGCTTCATTGGACGCGGGTTATCTCAGAGAGACATCCTGCCCCCCAGTGCCAGCCAGGGGCCCCCAGTCCAACGGAGTGCTGCCCGCGTTCTCCCGGGAGGGCTGCGGCCCAGCTCCTGGCTCGTTTCAAGTTTCCGATCAGCCACCGCGCGGGAGCATCAACACCATTTTCCAGAGGGGAAAACAGAGGTGAGGGGAGAAGAGGAGAAACTACTCCAGATGGTAAG
>NW_027910242.1:0-233 GCF_054177405.1 Leptonychotes weddellii
TAAACTGTGTAGACTTTCACTCGTTCTTGTTGTGTGAGCCCCCCATGAACCCGTTCTCTTCACTCATTCACTTCTTCATTTGCATGCTGATTCATAGATTGCTTTAATAACTGTTGACTGAATATTGTCTCTCTCTGACATAAAGGATCAATGGGGAAAAGGCAGTCATGGCAAGGTAAACATTTTCCTGACACTGTGTTCAGGGCAATATCTCCAAATTCTCAGATGCTTTG
>NW_027910243.1:0-233 GCF_054177405.1 Leptonychotes weddellii
CTCCCTCTCCCACTTCCCCTGCTTGTGTTCCCTCTCTCACTGTGTCTCTCTCTGTCAGATAAATAAAATCTTTAAAAAAAAAAGTCACCCTAAACATGTAAAAAGAAGCAGGTGGAATTAATTTTAATAATATACTTCATTAACCCAGGATATCAAAACTGTTATCATTTCAACATGTAGTCTGTATAAAATATTATTTTTTTTATTCTTATGTTAATCCCCATACATTACAT
>NW_027910244.1:0-233 GCF_054177405.1 Leptonychotes weddellii
AACAGTGTGGAGGTTCCTCAAAAAATTAAAAATAGAGTTACCCTATGACCCAGCAATTGCACTACTCAGTATTTACACCAAAGGCACAGATATAGTGAAAAGAAGGGCCAAGTGCACCCCAATGTTCATAGCAGCAATGTCTGCAATAGCCAAACTGTGGAAAGAGCCGAGATGCCCTTCAACAGATGAATGGATAAAGAAGATGTGGTCCATATATACAATGGAATATTACT
>NW_027910245.1:0-233 GCF_054177405.1 Leptonychotes weddellii
TTTTTTTTTTTTTTTTTTTGACAGATTGCATAAGTAGGCAGAGCAGCAGGCAGAGGGAGAGGGAGAAGCAGGCTCTCCACCCAGCAGGGAGCCCGATGTGGGACTCGATCCCAGGACTCCGGGATCATGACCCGAGCCGAAGGCAGACGCTTCACCGACTGAGCCACCCAGGCGCCCCTCTCTCAACTAAATCTTAAAAAATATTTTTTGGGGGGGCGCCTGGGTGGCTCAGT
>NW_027910246.1:0-233 GCF_054177405.1 Leptonychotes weddellii
AGATATTTTTTGGCACCCTCTCTTCCAAACGCTGTATGTGTCTTTTCTTATGTATTTTCTCTTTATTAAGAGCTATTTAGAAAATCTAACAAATTCCTGTTCTGTATTATTGGGTGCCATAATTTTATTACTACACTACAACAATGTAATGGAATTTAATGAGCACTTTTAGATATAAACTATTAATGAAAAAGTGGACCCTGGGGCGCCTAGGTGCCTCACTTGGTAAAGCG
>NW_027910247.1:0-233 GCF_054177405.1 Leptonychotes weddellii
AGCCAGTTTTAGTTGGGATTTCTGCTACTTGAGTTGAAATCATTTGGATGGGAACCAGCAAGCACACCCTCATGGTTGGGCTTTATTTTATGCTAACTTCTGGTTTCTTTAATGTTACATATTAAACAGACAAAATATCTTACATATTTGTCTTTCTCCAGTGCCCTTTATATCCAGAAGGTGAAAGTTCATTCCTTGACTGTCTTTATAAACTTTCCTAATAGAAAGTTTCC
>NW_027910248.1:0-233 GCF_054177405.1 Leptonychotes weddellii
GCAAATCACCAGCTCTCCTCACCCTGCATCTCCTCCTCCTTCACAATCACTTGGCTTCTCTGGCTGACAGGCTGCCTGGTTTCTAGTCCCACAACTCAGGAGTGACTGTGATGTACCCAGACAGGGCAGGGGTTCCATTTCGCACATCAGGAGTTGGAGGCGTCAGTGGAAAACTCAGGAAAACCTGTCCCACTGGCAGACGGACAGAGAAGAAGGTGTCAAGGCCTGAGGCA
>NW_027910249.1:0-233 GCF_054177405.1 Leptonychotes weddellii
CCCCCCCCCCCCCCCCCCCCCCCCCCGGAGGGGTGAGCCTGGTGATGGGTATTAAAGAGGGCACGTTCTGCATGGAGCACTGGGTGTTATGCACAAACAATGAATCATGGAACACTACATCTAAAGCTAATGATGTAATGTATGGTGATGAACATAACAATAAAAAAATTTTTTAAAAAAGATTTTATTTCAGGGCGCCTGGGTGGCTCAGTTGGTTGGGCGACTGCCTTCGG
>NW_027910250.1:0-233 GCF_054177405.1 Leptonychotes weddellii
GATGTGGGGCTGGATCCCAGGATCCTGGGATCATGACCTGAGCCGAAGGCAGCCACTCAACAGACTGAGCCACCCAGGCACCCCTGCTTCCAAGTTTTTGATGAAGGCCTTACATAAACCCCTTCACAAGGATTTCCTTTTGTCAGTACCCTCAACTTTTTTACAAATAAAAATTATTTACCTATTCATAGTTTCACTCATATCTAAGAATATGTATTTTTCAAACTATACTC
>NW_027910251.1:0-1444 GCF_054177405.1 Leptonychotes weddellii
CTCCCTCTCCCTCTGCCTGCCTCTCTGCATACTTGTTCTATCTATCTGTCAAATAAATAAATAAAATCTTTAAAAAAAAAAAATTGACTCCAAGGTTTTTTTTTTTTTAAGATTTTATTTATTCATTTGAGACACAGAGATACAGAGAGCATGAGCAGGGAGAGAGGCAGAGGGAGAGGGAGAAGCAGGCTCCCTGCTGAGCCAGGAGTCCGACACGGGGCTCGATCCCAGGACCCTGGGATCATGACCTGAGCCGAAGGCAGACGCTTAACCATCTGAGCCACCCAGGTGCCCCGACTCCAAGGTTTTTGGTTTGAGCAACTGTTAGAACACAATAGCCATTTACTGAAATGGGAATGAATGTCATAAGAACAAATGAGTTGCCTATTAAATATTCATGTGGAAATGCTGGGTAGGATGTACTGAATTGGTGGCTTAAGTGTGTTGGTTTTTTTAAACTGCTTTTAGATGCTTTTTAACTGCTCTTTAAAAACTATTTTTAATTGCTTTTTAACATTTATTTTTGTTCCTTTTTTGAAGAATATAATTAAGAACTACACTTATATTCTTAGAAAGGTTGAGATCAACATTTATTATCAGGGTTCATTAATTTCTCAACAAATAAGTTACAAAAGTGCCACTATTATCTTTTCTAAGGTATCAATATAACACTAGGTTGCAATTACCTATCATATCTCAGTTTACAGATTTCTGTCAATTTTCTTTACGGATGTCAAACGTCTATAAAAACAGGTAACTACATAAATAAGTTAAAGTAGCCACTGGAGAGATTCAAGAATGTGCTCTATAAATTACTATATAAATATTCTTTCTTTCTTTTACTAAGAGCTGCTGTAGTGTAAACAGAAAGAAGTCAGAACCTGGAGTCAGAAGTGCCTGATTTAAAAAAAAAAAAAGAAGAAGAAGAAGAAGTGCCTGATTTTGATTTCTAGTTGCATAACCTTGGGGAAAAAAATCCTAAAATTTCTATGAGCTTCTGCAAAAGTGAGAATAATGCCCACCTCATAGGGTAGTAATAGCTAACATTTATTGAGCCCTTATAACTATGTGCTAGATGCTTTTCTAAGACTTTTACATACATAATCTCATGTAACCCTCACAACTCTATGAGGTATTGTTAATTATTATCCTCATTGACATAAGATGAAATGAGGCACAATAAGGTTAAGCAAGTGTTCTAGAGCAAACAGGGAGTGGCAGAAACAAAATTTAAATCTTGACAATATGCATACTGCTTTATAGTTTACAAAACATGTTTACATTTTAATTTTTTTAAAAATATTTATTTATTTGACAGAGAGAGAACGCACACAAGCAGGGGGAGCTGCAGGCAGAGGGAGAAGCAGGCTCCCCGCCAAGCAGAGAGCCGGATGTGGGGCTCGATCCCAGGACCCCGGGATCATGACCTGAGCCGAAGGCAGCC
>NW_027910252.1:0-233 GCF_054177405.1 Leptonychotes weddellii
TCCTGAACTTCCCTTTTCCTCTGAAACTCTCCCTACTCCCTCCTTTCCTGAAGACTGCCCCTTTAAAGTTACGTCTTCTGAGGATCCAAATAAACCCCAAATCTCTTATGTTCCCTCGACCAAGGCCAGACTGTGAGCCAGAGCTGAAGAGTTTCCTGAAGTGACTCAGGATACATGTTCGCTGAATTCCAACTTACCATCCCGGCTTCTAAGATTTGTATCAGTCTGGCCAT
>NW_027910253.1:0-233 GCF_054177405.1 Leptonychotes weddellii
CACACACACACACCTCCTATATATATATATACATATATATATATATAAAGGAATATTACTCAGCCATCTAAAAGAATGAAATCTTGCCATTTGTAATGATGTGGATAGAGCTAGAGAGTACTATGCTAAGTGAAATAAGTCAGTCAGAGAAAGACAAATACCACATGATTTCACTCATATGTAGAATTTAAAAAACAAACAAATGAACAACGGAAAAAAAGAGAGCAGGAAAC
>NW_027910254.1:0-233 GCF_054177405.1 Leptonychotes weddellii
TTTCTGGTCGCTGCAGTGACGTGGGGTGCCCCAACGTTTTGCGCCTGTTAGAGCTCTGGGACCAGTGGGGTTGGGAGCTGGTCCCATCCAGGAATTGTCCCCACCCAAACACAATAATGACCCTCTGAGAAGCACCTGTAGGATTGAATGAAATGCCTTCCAAGGGACTTTCCAGTTGTAAGTGACTGTCATTTTAACATGCAGTGCACATGATATATGGAATACTGGCAAAA
>NW_027910255.1:0-233 GCF_054177405.1 Leptonychotes weddellii
GGGCCAGCCGACTGTCCCATGGGTCCTGCAAGGGAGCCAACTGCTCGGGGTTGTGCAGAGTTTGTGACCTAAGGGCTTAGAACTGGCTGGCAGATGCGGAGAGTCTGGAAGTGAGCCTTGGCGAGCCAGCGCGGTCTTGGTAACTATGGTAGTCAGCCCACAGTCTTACCATTCGGGAGCAAGGATTTCCTGGAGCTACGTTAATTCTTCCCTGTCCTAATAGTGTTTAGCAC
>NW_027910256.1:0-233 GCF_054177405.1 Leptonychotes weddellii
GGAAGTGGCATCTGCTGAGCCCAGTGGGGGGCTATCCCACTGCAAAGTGCCCCCCTCTGCCACCCGGGCCTCCATGGACTGCTGGTGCAGGGCAGCCCCCAGAGGGCCTGGAGAGCAGGCAGGCGAGTAAGCCTTGGGCACAGAGCAGGCAGAAAGGGGTTCGGGAGCAATTTGGAGAAGGACACGCACTCGTGACTCTATTTGATCCAAAGTGTGCCTGTGTGTGTTATTTG
>NW_027910257.1:0-233 GCF_054177405.1 Leptonychotes weddellii
AAAAATTAACAAAACAAAAGTTAATGTTTTTTGTCTTTTTTTTTTTTTTTTAAGGAATGCATAAGACCACATCCCACAAAGACAGGCAAAGCAAGGGAAGCATGAACATAAAGTTCAGGATAGCTATTCCCCCTGAGGGAAGATAGAGATAAGATATGGCAAGAGCAAACAGAAAGACGTAGATTATTTACAATGTTCTTTCGGAAAAACTCGCACACAGGCAGGCGCCTAGC
>NW_027910258.1:0-233 GCF_054177405.1 Leptonychotes weddellii
GTCATTAACTGTTTGCTCTTGTGGAGCACTTTCAGTAATATTAATACCATTGTCCTTTTTTCCAATTGCCAGCTGCACCTCTCCTTCCTATAAAAACAACACAAAACAAAAACCCAACTTCAGAAAACATCACATGAATTCACTTGTTCACTCACTCACTCACTCAGAAAGACAAATACATACCGTACCTGTCAAGTCATAGGCACTATCGTGGGAGAAGCTGGAAATATAAA
>NW_027910259.1:0-233 GCF_054177405.1 Leptonychotes weddellii
AAATGTTCATCATCATTAGCCATCAGGGAAATTCAAATCAAGACCACATTGAGATACCACCTTACACCAGTTAGAATGGCAAAAATTGACAGGGCAAGAAACAACAAATGTTGGAGAGGTTGTGGAGAAAGGGGCATCCTCTTACACTGTTGGTGGGAATGCAAGTTGTTACAGCCACTTTGGAAAACTGTGTGGAGGTGCCTCAAAAAATTAAATATAGAGCTACCCTATGA
>NW_027910260.1:0-233 GCF_054177405.1 Leptonychotes weddellii
GTGGGAATAATAAAAATTAATATAGTTACTAGATAGTGACATTTTTATCATGAGGTTCACAAACCAAATCTACTTAATACTTATTTCCAATGCTACATTGAAATTCCCTTTAAGAAATTAAATATAGGGGGACTCCTGGGTGGCTCGGTTGGTTAAGCGTCTGCCTTCAGCTCAGGTCATGATCTCCAGGTCCTGGGATTGAGCCCCACATCGGGCTCCCAGCTCAGCAGGGA
>NW_027910261.1:0-233 GCF_054177405.1 Leptonychotes weddellii
GCACAGTAGGCCTGGTGAGTGAACAGAGCTTTTTGAATACACATTGCCTTGTTTCTAGATGCCTAACAGTGTGCTCTGGACAAGAAATAGAAATATGTCAATTAACATAGTTATTAACAGAGAACTTTCAAGTCGTAAGTCCTAGCCGTGCCTCTGAGTAGCTAGGGGATGCCCATTTTCTTCTCTGGGCCTTAGTTTCTCCAACTACAAAAGGAAAATGTTAGACTAGATTT
>NW_027910262.1:0-1444 GCF_054177405.1 Leptonychotes weddellii
TTTTTTTTTTCAAATGTAGCAAAATTACCATAAATACAATTACGTGCTTTGAGTGTGTATGTGTATGCATACATATATATAAAAGGTTATATATATGTAAAACAAACATGTAAATTATAACATCAAAAACTTAAAATGGGAAGGGAAGAAGTAAAAGTGTAAAATATATACATTCTATTGAAGTTTAATTGTTACCAGTTTAAAATAGGGTATTGCAAGCTTAAGATACATTATGTAATGCTCATGATAATCACAAGGGAAAACTTGTAGTAATTACACACAAAAAGTCATAATAAATACATCAAAGCATACTGATACCAAAAGACATCAACACACACACACAATGAGACAGTAGGATAAGAAACATGGAACAATGGATCTACAAACAAGTAGAATACAATTAACAAAATGGCAATAGTAAGCCCTTACTTATCAATAACTACTTTAGACATAAACAGACTAAATTGTCCAATCAAAGGATCTAGAATGACTAAATAGGTAAAAAAGAAGATCCAACAATATGCTGCCTACAGAGACTCACTTTGGCCTTAAAGACACACATACACTGAGAATAAAGAAATGGAAAAAGACATTACAAGCAAATGATAACGCAAAAGAACAACAACAACAAAAACAAAAGAAGGGGTTGCTATACTTAGACAAAATAGACTTGAAACGAAAATGGTAAAAGAGAGACAAAGAAGGTTATTACATAATTATAAGGAAGTTAATACGTCAAGAAGATATAGCAATTGTAAGTACTTATGTGCCCAACATTGGAGTGCCTAAATATACAAAGCAAAAACTAACAATTAAAAGGAGAAATAAACAGTCATACAATAATAGATGGAGACTTTAATACCCCATTTTCAATAATGGATAGATCATCCAGACAGAGAATCGATTAAAAAAAAAAAAAGAGAATCTTAACAATGCTATAGACCGAATGGACCTAACAATCATACACAGAACATTCTATCCAACAACAGGAGAATATACATCCTCCTTAAGCACACATGGAACATTTTCTAGGAGAGACCATGTGTTAGGCCATAAAATAAGTCTTAGAAAATTCAAGAAGACTAAAATCATACCAGTTATCTTCTCTGACCACAATGACATAAACTAGAAATCAATAAAAAGAGGAAAACTGGAAAATTCATGAACACATGGAAACTAAACAATGTCTCTTGAACAACCAGTGGGTCAAGGAAGAAATTAAAGGGAAAATGAAAAAGTTTCTTGAGTCAAACAAAAATAGAACACAACATATGTATATATTTTACACTTTTACTTCTTCCCTTCCCATTTTAAGTTTTTGATGTTATAATTTACATGTTTGTTTTACATATATATAACCTTTTATATATATGTATGCATACACATACACACTCAAAGCACGTAATTGTATTTATGGTAATTTTGCTACATTTGAAAAAAAAAA
>NW_027910263.1:0-233 GCF_054177405.1 Leptonychotes weddellii
AAATGACCTGCATTGTTAAAATCGGTTAAATTAAAACGAGGTTAAGTAGCTTTAATTAATTTATAAATCAATCAAAGTTTTTTAGTTAAAGCCCATCAGTTATTAACTTACTTATTAATTAAAGCCCAACTTAGATAATAAGTAGGGCTTATATATAACATCCAATAGTTTAACAAAAATTTATCAGACTTTGGGTCAAATGATAGAGAAATCAGGGGTCTTTTGGTTGTCTT
>NW_027910264.1:0-233 GCF_054177405.1 Leptonychotes weddellii
ATTTCTACAAAGAAGGCATCCAAATGGCACAGGCACATGAAAAAGTGCTCAACACCAGTCGGCATCAGGGAAATTCAAATCACAACCTCAATGAGAGATACCACCTCACACCAGTAAGAATGGCTAAAATTAACAAGTCAGGAAATGACAGATGTTGGTGAGGATGTGGAGAAAGGGGAACCCTCCTACACTGTTGGTGAGAATGCAAGCTGGTGCAGCCACTCTGGAAAACA
>NW_027910265.1:0-233 GCF_054177405.1 Leptonychotes weddellii
AGCCTGTCAATCCACAGCATTCAGCTAATTCCTGTCACTCCTTATGAATATTTGGAGCCTCTTTGTGAAAATCATTACTGTATTATCTGAGAACTGTACAATGGTCTATTTCAGTGCAAAAATCACTTAGCATGATTGATTTTATAGATATATCTATTATGAACAGTCTCTCCGTGTTAGAGATACCAGGACACAGCACCGGGGCTATTAATGTGACTTGCTTTGCTAGAAAA
>NW_027910266.1:0-233 GCF_054177405.1 Leptonychotes weddellii
CTAGCTGTCTCTCTCTCTGTGTCAAACAAACAAACAAACAAACAAACAAACAAATAAATAAATAAATAGAGTCACATGCTCTGCAGACTGAGCCAGCCAGGCACCCTAGTTTCTTTAAAAACATATATGTTGTGTGCATATGTATGTGTATCTGCACAGCTGAATATCTGGAAAGATAAATACCAAACTGAAGACAGACGTTGCCTCTGGGAATGGGATTATTGGCAATAGAA
>NW_027910267.1:0-233 GCF_054177405.1 Leptonychotes weddellii
GACAAGCACCCTAAGGGTTCAGAAACCAGCGGTTTAGGGGATATGACATCCCATAGCACACACGGGTTCCTGTGATGCTCCAAACGAAATTCCTCAATCTGAGACTTCCGGGTTGCATTAAGGACCTCAAAAAGTGAATTCTGCACACAGAAGCAGAAGCCAATAAACATCATGGGGTTGACAAACAGCATTTGTGGATGTAAGCTGATTACTGTTCATAAAGCAACATTCAA
>NW_027910268.1:0-233 GCF_054177405.1 Leptonychotes weddellii
GGAGCCGGCTTCATTGGACGCGGGTTATCTCAGGGAGACATCCTGCCCCCCAGTGCCAGCCAGGGGCCCCCAGTCCAACGGAGTGCTGCCCGCGTTCTCCCGGGAGGGCTGCGGCCCAGCTCCTGGCTCGTTTCAAGTTTCCGATCAGCCACCGCGCGGGAGCATCAACACCATTTTCCAGAGGGGAAAACAGAGGTGAAGGGAGAAGAGGAGAAACTACTCCAGATGGTAAG
>NW_027910269.1:0-233 GCF_054177405.1 Leptonychotes weddellii
TTGTTTGTTTGTTTGGTGGGGGTGGCTTATCTTCTTTAGGATAATCCTGGAGATCGAAGAACCAGCCTCGAACCACAACGGGGGCCAGCTGCTGTTTGGGGATGATGGGTACCTCTACATCTTTACTGGTGACGGCGGGATGGCCGGAGACCCCTTTGGAAAGTTTGGAAATGCCCAAAACAAGTATGTTCTACTTTTGGCTGGCCGGTGGGTTGGTTTACATACTCTTCTGG
>NW_027910270.1:0-233 GCF_054177405.1 Leptonychotes weddellii
TGGAGGTGCCCAGGGAGGCCTCTGTAGCAGGCTTCTCCCACTCCTGGGGTGCCACGGCCAGGGAGTTGGGGGCAACTGCTGACTGCTTGCCTTGTTGGAAGTGGGGGCTGCCTCCACCCTCCAAACTGCTTCATGCTCCAGTCTGCTGGGCAGAGAAAGGAACTCAGCCCAAGCCCAGCCTGTCAGCTGCCCCGGACAGTCTGGAGGAGACAGGTAAGAATTGGAGAACACAT
>NW_027910271.1:0-233 GCF_054177405.1 Leptonychotes weddellii
CTTAAAAAAATAAAATAAAACCTTTAAAAATAAATAAAAATAAATAAAAATTACTCATGCAGAATTTGCTTTTGCTGTTCTGTCATTCCCGTTGAGAAGATGTACCAGCATCTTGAAGGTTAAAGCTAGCAAAGGAAAGCCTTCTGTGATGAGAACATCAGTCTGTCTTCAACCCCTGTCTTTTACAGCTAAGGGCGGACGGCGATCACCTTTCACCACTCTGTCCTTTCATT
>NW_027910272.1:0-233 GCF_054177405.1 Leptonychotes weddellii
AGGAGAAAGTAATCACTAGATTGAAATGGCAGATCAGATTTTCTAATAACTGAAGTCTATACAGTCCAGAGATCTTTTGAAGAAACTTCCCCAGTGTACCGATACAATGGGGTCCCACTATTCTTGTGTAAAGTCCACCTGTTGGCACAAAAAAACAATTTCCTAGACCTCCACCTGAGAGTAGCCATCTTTGTATGTAGTTATCCTTTGACTGACCTAGTTGGTGGGCAACA
>NW_027910273.1:0-1444 GCF_054177405.1 Leptonychotes weddellii
TCTCCACCATCCCATCAATAGCTCTGAATGCTGCATGATAGACAACCATGGGTACAAAAACCATCCAGGGTACCCAGAGTACCCAGGGATTGGCTTAATTAGAGTTTGTTTGGGCCAGCTTAGAAATGGTCAGATGCTCAGCGCCATTAGGAAGTATAACCCACCCTCCATCTCTCACCATATATCCATATATTAAATAGCAATCCTTTTGTTGTTGTTATTGCTTTAATTCCTCTCCACATCTCCCTGTTCTTCTGTCATCTATTCAGGCAATGTGCTCGATCCATGCTTCATCACCTCAGGGGAGGGCTGAGGCAAGAATGGAAACCAGAAGAGCACAAAGTACTTTGGCTTTATTTCTAAAGCCTAGGAAAACTGAAGGAGTTGTGTTTCAGTGGATGAGGTACAAGGAAGAAAGAATGGGATGCCTAGACATGGAGTCCCTTGATGATGCTGGAAAGGAGGATTTCTACCAATTGGAAACATCTTCCCAGGGAGAAGGTGGGAAAGAAGTAAAGAGGGAGAGCAGGAGGCTGGTAGAGCTCTGTAGGTTTCATATGGAAAAAGAGAGCTAGCATCAAACATCTTTCTTCTTAGAAGCACCACCAGGGAATGTCAAGACTCTAAAAACGAACAACTGTGGTATAAATCTGAGGAAATAGAATCATAGGCAATCTCACAAAAATTTGTGGACCTTCAGTGGCTATAGAAGCAGCAGAACTCCCCTGGACTTGAGGCCATGTTGATGGGCACAATGACATTTCCATTCAATCTGTGTGAATGAGGACTCAGGGAGCTTCCCTTATTCCTTGACCCAGAGCATAGGACTCTGAAACTGTGATTGGGAGGAGCACTGGGAAAGGCTGAGTTAGTTTTTTAGTCTGCTGGTGGAATAAAACAACAATCATATTATTTGCACACCTGAACTTGTGGACTGAAATTCATACCCACGTGCCATTTTAAAGAACTGTATTATTGACTATTTCAAGTCCAGTGCCATTGTCAGGAACTGTATCTTATCTTTCATTTAGTTTGTATTATCCTGCAGGTAACAGAAAAATTATGGCTGAGGCAAACAAGTTTTTTTGGTAGTTTCTTTTGTTCATTTGTTTATTTTTCCTGAAGGAATAAGAGGTAGATGTTCACAGATGTTGATTTCAGACATACATTGATGTCATCCGGAGCATAAGCTTGTTCCTTCTGCTATGCTTACCATGTTGATGTCACTCTCTTGCCATGTCATTATCATAACCTCAGACATCATGTTCATGTTTAAAGTAAGTATAAGAGGAAAGACAGGTGCCAGCTACATCTGAACTTTTTTATTAGAAAAGAAAATGTTTTCCCAGGAAGCTTCAGTTCATCTCATTGAACATCTACTGGTATGCCTTGCTGTGAGGGATGTTGGGGCTGAATAGATTGCTGTAATGAATAAAATCAGGGT
>NW_027910274.1:0-233 GCF_054177405.1 Leptonychotes weddellii
TACTTTCCAAGTGCTCAGAACATATTTGCATCACTTGAATGACCAAATTTTTCTTTCTTATACATGCGAATCTCGCAGGTAGGTAACGTTATTCTTCTCATTTGAAATTCATGAAACTGTTGATCATTCTTTCTGCTGGCCCTCTGAGTCGGGGCCCTAGGCCTCCCATCCTCGCTTGATCACGGTACCCTGTGGGGCGTCTTTTCTAACTTTGGTTTCTGGCTCTTCATAGG
>NW_027910275.1:0-233 GCF_054177405.1 Leptonychotes weddellii
TTGCCGTATCTACAGATCGTTTTTTTTTTTTTTAAAGATTTTATTTATTTATTTGAGAGAGAGAGAATGAGAGACAGAGAGCACGAGAGGGAAGAGGGCAGAGGGAGAAGCAGACCCTCTGCCGAGCAGGGAGCCCGATGCGGGACTCGATCCCGGGACTCCAGGATCATGACCTGAGCCGAAGGCAGTCGCTCAACCACTGAGCCACCCAGGCGCCCCGTACAGATCGTTTT
>NW_027910276.1:0-233 GCF_054177405.1 Leptonychotes weddellii
GTTATGGCAGTTTAGAGCAGACTTAATGGTCTATCTTGTTCCCCACACAGGCTCTAATAAGAGAAAGAGACATTTTTGCATATGCTTGATCCCTCTGTGGTTGGGAGCCAAAGAACATACTAAACAGGCCAGTGCTGGCATAACTGTGACCTGGAACATCTTCAACGGAAGTCTTCCAGGCCAGCAATAAGGAGGTTACAGACCTCACTACTATTTACTTGGGTGACTTGCCA
>NW_027910277.1:0-233 GCF_054177405.1 Leptonychotes weddellii
TTTGTATTTCTGGAAGAATGTAAATCTTCTTAGGCCACTTAACACCAATGGCCCCAAGTTGAATATTCTTGAGAAATTTGTTTCTTGTTATGCCATTTGACATTTCAAATCAGTGACCATGTTCCTGTAATATTCAGACAACTGTTAGGGTTGTGATAGAAACTGTGTTTTCTTGCTTTTTGGAATATAGTTCATACACATATATTACTTGAATATTGTTTGAGATCACTAAC
>NW_027910278.1:0-233 GCF_054177405.1 Leptonychotes weddellii
TTCAGATAAGCTCTGCCAATAGTATTGATGCCTGTAGCTAATCTTGAAATCTCACAGATAGATTTCCCTTAGACCTGGATAAATAATCCAAAGATTCTCCTCAATTATGTTTTTGTAGAAAGATCATTTTTAAATGTCAGAATAGCAGAGAATGAACAATTAAAAATAAATTTTGACTCTATTATATAATACACAATTTTAAGGGAGGCTTACACCCACAATTTAGAGCAAAT
>NW_027910279.1:0-233 GCF_054177405.1 Leptonychotes weddellii
AAGTCACCAAATGTTCTCCCGGTATCGTTCCAATGCCAGCCAGGTCCTTCCAGGGTTCTTCCCTAGATGCTGATGTCAGGGGAAGGCAGGAGCCTGGACCTTTTCACTGGGGTGCCACCAGCGTTTTGGACCTTGCCTGACCCACATAGGTAGTTATACCTATTTGATGAATGAATGAATGAATGAATGAATGAATGAACAAATTGTGTTTGGGGCTCTTTCAGGCAAATGGG
>NW_027910280.1:0-233 GCF_054177405.1 Leptonychotes weddellii
GGGGCTTGGCACTCCTCACCGCACTCTTTGAGGTAGTTTAGGGGGACCCCACTTTCTAGGAGGTGCCCGCCTCCGTTGGGTCCCGTCTGTGAGCCCAGCCATCCAGGGTGTGTGTCCTCGACTCTGTGTGGGGATCCCCATGCCTGCAGGCCCCTTGTCCGACCTACATGGCCTGCCATTGTTTTGGGCAGAAAGAGAGAGAACACAGGCAGGAAAACGATTGCCCTGAAGGA
>NW_027910281.1:0-233 GCF_054177405.1 Leptonychotes weddellii
AAACTAAAAAAAATTGGGCCATTGACTATTTTCTGATCTGGATCTTTCTCTAGTTGCTTAATAAAGAATTCCTTGAAGACAACACTCATAATTGTTTCTGAAATGTCTCTTTACCGATCATTACATATTTTTGGTAACAATACTAAGTTATTAAGTAGTTAAATTGAAAGGCAACAAACACTCATTACATGCTTAAGTGCTGTACAAAGTGCTGCACTATGTACATATATGAA
>NW_027910282.1:0-233 GCF_054177405.1 Leptonychotes weddellii
ACTAACATAACATAATAAAATTTTTAAAAAATCGTTAAAAAAATAAAAATAAATAAAAAAGGAAAAATTTGCCAAGGGGAAAAATAATTAAGAGTAAAAGGAGTAAAAGGAGACAAATTGTAGGTGAACAAGAAAGCCTTCCAAGTACCTGTGTGAGTGGACATCGTAGGCGAATGTGAAAACGGGGCTTTAAAGGTCATGTGCCCAGCTCTCTCTGAATGCTTCACAAGTGG
>NW_027910283.1:0-233 GCF_054177405.1 Leptonychotes weddellii
TACACACACACACACCTCCTATATATATATATACATATATATATATAAAGGAATATTACTCAGCCATCTAAAAGAATGAAATCTTGCCATTTGTAATGATGTGGATAGAGCTAGAGAGTACTATGCTAAGTGAAATAAGTCAGTCAGAGAAAGACAAATACCACATGATTTCACTCATATGTAGAATTTAAAAAACAAAACAAATGAACAACGGAAAAAAAGAGAGCAGGAAA
>NW_027910284.1:0-1444 GCF_054177405.1 Leptonychotes weddellii
GGCAGGTTCCTCCTCCGTGACTCGGAGTTTCAGATGAGGTGCGGTGTGCAGAGTAGATGCGCCGGAAATACTCGTCTTCCCTCTCAAACACCCTCCTACACCTTAGGTTCCTCCTTGACGCGTCCTGCTGTCTGTGTTGTTTCAAGGCAGCTTCTCCGTCTGTCCTGTTGCTCCTTCTTCCAGCCTGGGGACTCCGGGCGGGGCTGCAGCTCGCAGCAGGCGTGCGGTCCTCCTCCGGGACCAGTGCCCTCTTCCTGGGCCGCTTCAGGACCCACATCCCTCAGGTCGGAGAAATGTGATAAAACCTGAGGTGGTACTTTTGCTGCCCCGGACCCCAGAGGCCTTTCTGCCGGCACGCGCCGTCTGGGGGGGCCAGGCAGCCCGCCCGAGTCGTGTGGTTGGGGGGGCAGCCCTCCTGCGGCCCCCGTGGCCGCTGTGAAGACAGGCAGCCCCTCAGGGTAGACACATGGTCACCCTGGGGTGGGCAGGCGCTGGAGGGCGGGGACTTGCCACCCTGGCTGGGCTGGCCGGGGGCGGGGGGGGACAGGGCCAGAGAGGGTGGGAGCTGGGATGCCCCCCTCTGTTTGGGGGTGAGTCTGAGTCCCTGTAACCCTGCCAGCCCCTCTACTCCTGGGAGAAGAGCTCAGGCATCTCCCCTGGGGGGCTCTTCCTATGTCCATCCGGGTGGCCCAGGTTCCATCTGGCTGAGGGGGCCCTGGGCAGGCGGGCCTGCGTTGTGAGCAGCTCCCAGGTGAGGTGCGTCCCAAGTGCTAGAGGACCCAGAGTCCGTCATGAAACGGGGGGCCACCCCTCTGAGCGCTCGCACCTCCATTCCTGCACCACGGTCCCTAAACGGGCTCAGCTCCGGCAGCAGGGCTTTCCCTCCTTCAAGCCCTGAGAGTTTGAGTTTTCCCATCTGTGACATTTTTGTTCATACATGATAGCTCAAATGACTTGAGAAATGGGAAGTGGGAATAGAAGATTCTGGAAACCCCCGTCCTTCCAAGCTTTTCTAATGCCGGAGCCCTGTGGCCGGTGAAGCCGTCTGTGGCCCCGGGGCAGAGGCGGGGGCTTCAAGGGTGAGCCAGGAGGGGAGTTTCCTTCAGAAGTCACCCTTATTAGAACGGCTACTTCTCAAGGGCACTAGAAACGAGGTCGTGAACAGACATTCAGTGGAGCTTCTAGTCTTCTTGTTTTTAATTTTTATTTCAATTTTTTAAAGATTTTATTTATTTATTTGAGACATAGTGAGAGAGCGCACAGGCAGGGGGAGCGGCAGAGAGAGGGAGAAGCAGGCTCCCCGCGGAGCGGGGAGCCCGATGCGGGGCTCGATCCCAGGACCCCGGGATCATGACCTGAGCCGAAGGCAGACGCTTAACGACAGAACCACCCAGGCGCCCCTGGTCCATTTTTTTAAAAGGTTACAGGAGGAAAGATGGAGGCC
>NW_027910285.1:0-233 GCF_054177405.1 Leptonychotes weddellii
ATGTTTTCAGTTGTCTATTGTTCTATAAAAATCGATCACAAAACTTAGTGACTTCTATTATGCTTATAAGTTTATCATTTGGGCAGGGCTTGGAAGGGTCAATTTCTCCCCACTCCACTGGCCTCAAGTGAGGGCTACAGTTTAATGACGGCTCTTTCACTCAATGTCTGTCAGTGAGTATTAGCTCTCAGTTGAGACCATAGCTGGCACTGTGACCAAAATACCTATGAATA
>NW_027910286.1:0-233 GCF_054177405.1 Leptonychotes weddellii
CTAGCTGTCTCTCTCTCTGTGTCAAACAAACAAACAAACAAACAAACAAACAAATAAATAAATAAATAGAGTCACATGCTCTGCAGACTGAGCCAGCCAGGCACCCTAGTTTCTTTAAAAACATATATGTTGTGTGCATATGTATGTGTATCTGCACAGCTGAATATCTGGAAAGATAAATACCAAACTGAAGACAGACAGACGTTGCCTCTGGGAATGGGATTATTGGCAAT
>NW_027910287.1:0-233 GCF_054177405.1 Leptonychotes weddellii
CTTAAAAAAATAAAATAAAACCTTTAAAAATAAATAAAAATAAATAAAAATTACTCATGCAGAATTTGCTTTTGCTGTTCTGTCATTCCCGTTGAGAAGATGTACCAGCATCTTGAAGGTTAAAGCTAGCAAAGGAAAGCCTTCTGTGATGAGAACATCAGTCTGTCTTCAACCCCTGTCTTTTACAGCTAAGGGCGGATGGCGATCACCTTTCACCACTCTGTCCTTTCATT
>NW_027910288.1:0-233 GCF_054177405.1 Leptonychotes weddellii
TTCAGATAAGCTCTGCCAATAGTATTGATGCCTGTAGCTAATCTTGAAATCTCACAGATAGATTTCCCTTAGACCTGGATAAATAATCCAAAGATTCTCCTCAATTATGTTTTTGTAGAAAGATCATTTTTAAATGTCAGAATAGCAGAGAATGAACAATTAAAAATAAATTTTGACTCTATTATATAATACACAATTTCAAGTGAGGCTTACACCCACAATTTAGAGCAAAT
>NW_027910289.1:0-233 GCF_054177405.1 Leptonychotes weddellii
TTATCATCTTTGCACATTAAGAAAAGAAAAACTGCAAAATGTGAAGGCAAATGGCTTACAAAGAGAACTGAACAAAATAACTTTTTTTTAAATTTTTTTATTGTTCTGTTAATCCCCATACATTACATCATTAGTTTTAGATGTAGTGTTCCATGATTCATTGTTTGTGCATAACACCCAGTGCTCCATGCAGAACGTGCCCTCCTCAATACCCATCACCAGGCTAACCCATC
>NW_027910290.1:0-233 GCF_054177405.1 Leptonychotes weddellii
AGATATTTTTTGGCACCCTCTCTTCCAAACGCTATATGTGTCTTTTCTTATGTATTTTCTCTTTATTAAGAGCTATTTAGAAAATCTAACAAATTCCTGTTCTGTATTATTGGGTGCCATAATTTTATTACTACACTACAACAATGTAATGGAATTTAATGAGCACTTTTAGATATAAACTATTAATGAAAAAGTGGACCCTGGGGCGCCTAGGTGCCTCACTTGGTAAAGCG
>NW_027910291.1:0-233 GCF_054177405.1 Leptonychotes weddellii
GCACAGTAGGCCTGGTGAGTGAACAGAGCTTTTTGAATACACATTGCCTTGTTTCTAGATGCCTAACAGTGTGCTCTGGACAAGAAATAGAAATATGTCAATTAACATAGTTATTAACAGAGAACTTTCAAGTCGTAAGTCCTAGCCGTGCCTCTGAGTAGCTAGGGGATGCCCATTTTCTTCTCTGGGCCTTAGTTTCCCCAACTACAAAAGGAAAATGTTAGACTAGATTT
>NW_027910292.1:0-233 GCF_054177405.1 Leptonychotes weddellii
CTCCCTCTCCCACTTCCCCTGCTTGTGTTCCCTTTCTCACTGTGTCTCTCTCTGTCAGATAAATAAAATCTTTAAAAAAAAAAGTCACCCTAAACATGTAAAAAGAAGCAGGTGGAATTAATTTTAATAATATACTTCATTAACCCAGGATATCAAAACTGTTATCATTTCAACATGTAGTCTGTATAAAATATTATTTTTTTTATTCTTATGTTAATCCCCATACATTACAT
>NW_027910293.1:0-233 GCF_054177405.1 Leptonychotes weddellii
GGAGCCGGCTTCATTGGACGCGGGTTATCTCAGGGAGACATCCTGCCCCCCAGTGCCAGCCAGGGGCCCCCAGTCCAACGGAGTGCTGCCCGCGTTCTCCCGGGAGGGCTGCGGCCCAGCTCCTGGCTCGTTTCAAGTTTCCGATCAGCCACCGCGCGGGAGCATCAACACCATTTTCCAGAGGGGAAAACAGAGGTGAGGGGAGAAGAGGAGAAACTACTCCAGATGGTAAG
>NW_027910294.1:0-233 GCF_054177405.1 Leptonychotes weddellii
AAGAGAAAACATTACCCCTTTTGCTTCCTCCCTGTCTGCTTAAGCTGGGACATTGGTCTTCTCATGCCTTTGGACTGGGATCTACACCATTTACATGGTTCTCAGGCCTCCTTTGGACTCTTGTAATTGCAATTACATCACTGACTTCCCTGGGTCTCCAGCTTGCAGATGGCAGATGTGGGACTTCTCAACTTTCATATCATGTGAGCCAATTCCTCATAATAAATTTCCTT
>NW_027910295.1:0-1444 GCF_054177405.1 Leptonychotes weddellii
GTGTCTGGGCATGTGGTCTAAGCTGGTCCTACCATGGGAAGTTCACAGCCAACATCCAATAGCTGGAAAGAGAAGTTCTTCCATCCCTTTGGCGGTGAGTGTAGAACCACGTGGTTCTTGAGGCTTCTAGCAGCCATGGCTCTGGCATGAGCAATGCCTCATGAGAAACCATTAGCCAGCACATAATGCAGAGCTGAATGAATCCTGGAGAAAATGATCCACAGCTGTGAAGAAATCATGAATCTTAGGCTCAAGCCTCGTTAGCAGCCCAGTTGTTTTATGAGCCAATGGAGTCCCTTTTGCAGTTTGAGCCAATGTAAGGAGTGCTGCCCGGTACTTGCTAAGGAAAACCTTACGAGCCACAAGTGATCGGGCAGCCTCGCTAAACTTGTTAAATGACCTCCCTGTGCCATCACTTGCCAGCAGATCAATCCTGTTCAAACACTTTCCCCCTTTTCCCCCTCAAATTAAGTAACCAAAGTTTAAGGGAGAACGAGAAAGAGAAGCAGGAGAGCACAGTGCAAAGTTCAACCCCTTTGGAAAAATAGGGTGGTATTTACCACGCTGAGCCATTTAGCAGGTCAGAGAAACTCGGGAGCTCCGACTTGCTTCTCTGAGTGGATATGATAAAATCTGCAGTTCTACCTGACATACAGGTGTCCAGCATGATCCCCCCAGGGGGCGGGTCCGTAGCAAGTGTCTACTCCTCTAACCGACCCGGATGTTGTGCAAACCTTTATTAATAAGGGCTTGGAATGTTTGTATTATTTCTTTTGGTAAGCACTTCTTTTGAGGAGTCAGAATATTGTATTGAAACTATTTGTTTATAGATTTATATACTCAATTATGCATCTACTACTTTTCAAATTAGAATTATTTATTTCTTTTTTAAGATTTATTTATTTTAGAGATAGAGTGAGAGAGAGAGAGAGCACGCACAGGAGCGAGGGGAGGGGCAGATGGAGAGAGAGAGAGAGAGAGAATCTCAAGCAGATGCCCCACTGAGCTCAGAGCCCTACACGGGGCTCAATCTCGCAACCCTGAGATCATGACCTGAGCTGAAACCAAGAGTCAGATGCTCAACTGACTGGGTCACCCAAGCATCCCTTTATTTCTTATTTTTTTTATATTTAATATCTGGAAAGTATCTAATTCCTATGGTTGTTTTAAAAGCAAGTAAGATAATACATGAACATACAATGCTAGCTGAAAAGTCCCATACAAATGCAAAGGCTTTTAAATAGTATTTATTTTTCATTTTGGACTTTAGGATACAATAGGTCACAATAGTGTACGGCTTTTTCTTCTGGCAAAAGGACACAAGCATTTGGTAATGTTGGTCAAATTCATGCTGTCTTCTTGAAAATAATGGTGTAAATGCTTCAATAAATCCATTTAAATAAATAATATGTATGATAATATGATTCTCACTATACTAAATGTA
>NW_027910296.1:0-233 GCF_054177405.1 Leptonychotes weddellii
AAGTCACCAAATGTTCTCCCGGTATCGTTCCAATGCCAGCCAGGTCCTTCCAGGGTTCTTCCCTAGATGCTGATGTCAGGGGAAGGCAGGAGCCTGGACCTTTTCACTGGGGTGCCACCAGCGTTTTGGACCTTGCCTGACCCACATAGGTAGTTATACCTATTTGATGAATGAATGAATGAATGAATGAATGAATGAATGAACAAATTGTGTTTGGGGCTCTTTCAGGCAAA
>NW_027910297.1:0-233 GCF_054177405.1 Leptonychotes weddellii
ATAAATCTGCGGCAGAAGTCACAGTCTCTTGAGTCTTTCTTATTTTGGGGGATCCTTCTCCTAGTCATTCTGTTGAGGGGTGGTTGAGGGAATGTACAGAGTCCAAATTAGTGACCATGACCCAAGCAAGATGCACCTGTTTTATAGGAACCGTAGGGTTGCTGGCCTCTTGTTCTCCAGCCTGTCTTCTGGGGGAGGGGCCTGCCATGCTGTTACTCAGGCAACCCTGTTTG
>NW_027910298.1:0-233 GCF_054177405.1 Leptonychotes weddellii
TTGTTTGTTTGTTTGGTGGGGGTGGCTTATCTTCTTTAGGATAATCCTGGAGATCGAAGAACCAGCCTCGAACCACAACGGGGGCCAGCTGCTGTTTGGGGATGATGGGTACCTCTACATCTTTACTGGTGACGGCGGGATGGCCGGAGACCCCTTTGGAAAGTTTGGAAATGCCCAAAACAAGTATGTTCTACTTTTGACTGGCCGGTGGGTTGGTTTACATACTCTTCTGG
>NW_027910299.1:0-233 GCF_054177405.1 Leptonychotes weddellii
GTTGGGTTTTGATGATATTCAATTTTAATCAAACTGGTCATCATTGATTAGTGATACAAAGATTTCTGCATCAAAAATAAATAAAATGCTGAGCAAAATAAGTCAATCAGAGAAAGACATGTATCATATGATCTCACTGGTATGAGGAATTCTTAATCTCAGGAAACAAACTGAGGGTTGCTGGAGTGGTGGGGGGTGGGAGGGATGGGGTAGCTGGGTGATAGACATTGGGG
>NW_027910300.1:0-233 GCF_054177405.1 Leptonychotes weddellii
TATGGATCCTCTTCCGCCAGCTCCAGCAGCAGCGGTTGTGCCAGCGTTCTGAATTGGAATGCCGCCTTCTGGTCCCGTACAACTGTCTCTGACGTCCTCTGCCTTATCCAGGGATCACTATCCTGGTCACCTCACCGCAACGGAGGACTCATCGACATCACCAGCATCACCAAATCCAGCCTCTCCACCCCATCCTTCACTGTCAGCACCATCTACTCACTAGGAAAGCTTCC
>NW_027910301.1:0-233 GCF_054177405.1 Leptonychotes weddellii
AGCCGTAATTGGCATTGTTAAAAATCCCTTCATTGAGGGGCGCCTGGGTGGCTCAGTCGTTAAGCGTCTGCCTTCGGCTCAGGTCATGATCCCAGGGTCCTGGGATTGAGCCCCGCATCGGGCTCCCTGCTCCGCGGGGCGCCTGCTTCTCCCTCTCCCACTCTCCCTGCTTATGTTTCCTCTCTCGCTGTGTCTCTCTCTGTCAAATAAATAAATAAAATCTTTAAAAAAAA
>NW_027910302.1:0-233 GCF_054177405.1 Leptonychotes weddellii
TAAACTGTGTAGACTTTCACTCGTTCTTGTTGTATGAGCCCCCCATGAACCCGTTCTCTTCACTCATTCACTTCTTCATTTGCATGCTGATTCATAGATTGCTTTAATAACTGTTGACTGAATATTGTCTCTCTCTGACATAAAGGATCAATGGGGAAAAGGCAGTCATGGCAAGGTAAACATTTTCCTGACACTGTGTTCAGGGCAATATCTCCAAATTCTCAGATGCTTTG
>NW_027910303.1:0-233 GCF_054177405.1 Leptonychotes weddellii
CGGAATGAAAATTAAAACCATAACATATCCAAGTCTGCAGAATGTAGCCAACTCTGTGCCTATAAGGAAATTGACAGCATTTAGAGTTTCTCTTAAAAAAGAAAGAACCTGAATAAAAAATCTGAGTTTCCAAACTTAAGAAAATAAAAAAGAAGAGCAAACTATACTCAAAGCAAGAAGAAAGCAGGAAATCATAAAGAAGAGAAATCAATAAAATTTAAACAGAAAAACAA
>NW_027910304.1:0-233 GCF_054177405.1 Leptonychotes weddellii
GTTATGGCAGTTTAGAGCAGACTTAATGGTCTATCTTGTTCCCCACACAGGCTCTAATAAGAGAAAGAGACATTTTTGCATATGCTTGATCCCTCTGTGGTTGGGAGCCAAAGAACATACTAAACAGGCCAGTGCTGGCATAACTGTGACCTGGAACATCTTCAACGGAAGTCTTCCAGGCCAGCAATAAGGAGGTTACGGACCTCACTACTATTTACTTGGGTGACTTGCCA
>NW_027910305.1:0-233 GCF_054177405.1 Leptonychotes weddellii
TTTGTATTTCTGGAAGAATGTAAATCTTCTTAGGCCACTTAACACCAATGGCCCCAAGTTGAATATTCTTGAGAAATTTGTTTCTTGTTATGCCATTTGACATTTCAAATCAGTGACCATGTTCCTGTAATATTCAGACAACTGTTAGGGTTGTGATAGAAACTGTGTTTTCTTGCTTTTTGGAATATAGTTCATACACGTATATTACTTGAATATTGTTTGAGATCACTAAC
>NW_027910306.1:0-1444 GCF_054177405.1 Leptonychotes weddellii
ATACTGCATGATGATAGTGCCTGATTAAAAATTTTATGTGCATTGAATCTTTGAATGCCATTGTACTCTAAGCTTTTTGAAATCAGTGTTTCTTGTTCACCTTTCACACAGGCTGGTACATAGTAGAAACCCAATAAATATCTGCTGAATGTGTGACAAAGACAGTGTAGCAATGAAATGAAACTGGAGATTATATATATAGAGAGAGAAAACTGTATCCCCCTGGATGTTGTTTCTTGCCCACTTTTTCTCTTTCCTTCTTCACTACATTCTCTTTAATCATTTCACATAGATAAAGACTGAAGAAATAAAGCATATTTTTCCAACCTTTTGTTATGTATATTTTCAGACATACAGTGAATTCAAAGAATTTTACAGCAGCCACATCATTAGGTGGATTTTGACTATTTTGCTGTTGTTTTATAATATTTACTCTATCATATATCTATTCATCTATCCCTCTAGTAATCTTCAATCCATCTTATTTCTTGATAAACTTAAATTGAAGATAGTAGTTCAGCTCCTTTTAAGTATGTCAGTATAAATATATTTTATAAAATATATTAAAATTAAATATTAATAAATTTTAAATAAAACTATTTTAAGAATTTAAACTTTCTGATAGTCTTTTTAAGATAAAATTGACACACAGTGGAAAACACATAAGTAAATACTTGCTGAGTTTTGGCAAGTGCATACAGCTGTGTAACCCACACTCCCATTAAAATATCATTCCAGAAAGTTCTCTCATGCTATTTCCATTCAATTCCCTCCAACACTATCCCAGAGTAAATTGGTGTTCTGATTTGTTATCACTACAGATAAGCTTTGTTCTAGACCTTATTATAAATGGGAACATAAATATGTTTTGTATAAGGATTCTTTCCTTAGCATGTTTTGATTTTTTTTATTTTACATTACCAGTATTTTGTTCTTTTTTATTGTAGAGTATAATTTCATGATTGAATTTGTATTTAATTTTATATTGTAGAAAATAATTTAATTGTATATTGTAGAACATAACTTCATGATTTAAATATTCCACAGAAAATTCCACATTCTCCTACAGAAGCACTTTAGGCTGTTTCCAGCGCGAGACTCTTATGACTAAGCTGCTGTAAGCATTTCTGTGCAAATTTCTTGGTGGGCATATGTTTTAACTTCTCTTGGGTAAATACCTGCTGGACTACAGGGTATATGTATGTTTACTTTTATTAAAATGAATAACCTCTGGACATCACTATTCCAAAGTAGTTTTACCGTTTTACATCGCCACTAGAGATATATGAGAATTCCAGTCGATCTACATCCTTACCTGGTCTTATCAGACTTTTTTTTTCTTTTTTCTTTTTTTTTTAAATTTTTTTATTGTTATGTTAATCCCCATACATTACATCATTAGTTTTAGATGTAGTGTTCCATGATTCATTGTTTGTGCATAACA
>NW_027910307.1:0-233 GCF_054177405.1 Leptonychotes weddellii
AGCATCAAATGGAGACACTCAGGTGAGTGAGGTAGAAAGGTCAAAAACAAAACAGAAACTGCAGGATATAAACAAAGGTGAAGTTTTTTGGTCTCTTTATCCCCTTAACCTATCATACACTTTGTGCCTCTCTAGGTTGTGCAAATTTAGTAGCTATGTTGTGTTTCTTTTCTTATTTAACACAGAGAGAGAGAGAGAGAGAGCACAAGCAGGGGGAGTGGCAGGCAGAGGGA
>NW_027910308.1:0-233 GCF_054177405.1 Leptonychotes weddellii
GCCACCCAGCACCCCAAGCCACTCAGCACCCCTCCCTGCCGGTATTTCTTGAAACCTTTTACTCTACCATGAATTTTTTATTTACCTTTCATCAACTTACTAAAGGCAAATACTATAGGCCAGAACAGATATAATGTAGATGTGTGCCTCCCAAAAGTGGCCATAAAGATTGTTTCACATGTCTTTTTTTTTTTTTTTTTAAGAGGATTTATGTATTTGAGAGTGAGCAAGCA
>NW_027910309.1:0-233 GCF_054177405.1 Leptonychotes weddellii
GGGCCAGCCGACTGTCCCATGGGTCCTGCAAGGGAGCCAACTGCTCGGGGTTGTGCAGAGTTTGTGACCTAAGGGCTTAGAACTGGCTGGCAGATGCGGAGAGTCTGGAAGTGAGCCTTGGCGAGCCAGCGCGGTCTTGGTAACTATGGTAGTCAGCCCACAGTCTTACCATTCGGGAGCAAGGATTTCCTGGAGCTACATTAATTCTTCCCTGTCCTAATAGTGTTTAGCAC
>NW_027910310.1:0-233 GCF_054177405.1 Leptonychotes weddellii
AGCCAGTTTTAGTTGGGATTTCTGCTACTTGAGTTGAAATCATTTGGATGGGAACCAGCAAGCACACCCTCATGGTTGGGCTTTATTTTATGCTAACTTCTGGTTTCTTTAATGTTACATATTAAACAGACAAAATATCTTACATATTTGTCTTTCTCCAGTGCCCTTTATATCCAGAAGGTGAAAGTTCATTCCTTGATTGTCTCTATAAACTTTCCTAATAGAAAGTTTCC
>NW_027910311.1:0-233 GCF_054177405.1 Leptonychotes weddellii
ATAAGTGGGAGGAAATTAAACAACTTCATGAGGAAAAAAAATAGGCTGAGTTGTATTTTGAGATAGAACTTAAAGTCATGAAGTTGCAGGAAGTTTCACCTCAGAAACAGTTGTTTCTTTGAATTTTCAAAAGTAGACATGTGATGATGGCCTTAAGAATGATTTCTTTTGGGGGCTCCTGGCTGGTTCAATCAGAGGAGCGTGTGACTCTTGATCTCGGGGTTGTGAGTTCA
>NW_027910312.1:0-233 GCF_054177405.1 Leptonychotes weddellii
TAAAGTAATCCCCTAACAGTTGGAGCTGATGCCGGAATGCCCACCATTAGAAACCCTTACCTTTGGCCTTAGAAACTGTTTGTTTCCAGATTCTCTGTTAAAACCCAAATAGCCCAACATTTTGAGACAGCATTTCCCAAAGTGTGTTCCCCAAAATGCTCTTCAAAATGTTCTTAGTAAAATAGCCCCAGGGTTTAAAGAGGAAAAAAGGGGTGGGAGGTGGAAATCAGTGA
>NW_027910313.1:0-233 GCF_054177405.1 Leptonychotes weddellii
TAATCTCTCATGGTTCATCTCCCCCTCCGATCTGCCCCCCCTTCATTTTTCCCTTCCTTCTCCTAATGTCCTCCATGCTATTCCTTATGTTCCACAAATAAGTGAAACCGTATGATAATTGACTTTCTCTGCTTGACTTATTTCACTTAGCATAATCTCCTCCAGTCCCATCCATGTTGATATAAAAGTTGGGTATTCAACCTTTCTGATGGCTGAGTAGTATTCTGTTGTAT
>NW_027910314.1:0-233 GCF_054177405.1 Leptonychotes weddellii
TTCAACCAGAGCAGCTCTTTCTTTAATTTTTCATCATGAGGTGTGCATTGGAGTCCTTTATAAAATGCTATTCTAAATAAAATATTCTGTCGCTTAAAAAATTTGTAAACTTCTAAACCGGATTATCTTTATCCCTCCAGCCCCAAAAACTATATGTCTCTATAATAAAGAAAAGTGATACATCCTTACTAACTTTCTGATGCATGTTCAGTTTTTTTTTTTTTTTTTTAAAG
>NW_027910315.1:0-233 GCF_054177405.1 Leptonychotes weddellii
TTTCTGGTCGCTGCAGTGACGTGGGGTGCCCCAACGTTTTGCGCCTGTTAGAGCTCTGGGACCAGTGGGGTTGGGAGCTGGTCCCATCCAGGAATTGTCCCCACCCAAACACAATAATGACCCTCTGAGAAGCACCTGTAGGATTGAATGAAATGCCTTCCAAGGGACTTTCCAGTTGTAAGTGACTGTCATTTTAACACGCAGTGCACATGATATATGGAATACTGGCAAAA
>NW_027910316.1:0-233 GCF_054177405.1 Leptonychotes weddellii
TCCTGAACTTCCCTTTTCCTCTGAAACTCTCCCTACTCCCTCCTTTCCTGAAGACTGCCCCTTTAAAGTTACGTCTTCTGAGGATCCAAATAAACCCCAAATCTCTTATGTTCCCTCGACCAAGGCCAGACTGTGAGCCAGAGCTGAAGAGTTTCCTGAAGTGACTCAGGATACATGTTCGCTGAATTCCAACTTACCACCCCGGCTTCTAAGATTTGTATCAGTCTGGCCAT
>NW_027910317.1:0-1443 GCF_054177405.1 Leptonychotes weddellii
AAAAAAAAAACAACTCATCTCGGAAATTTTAAGGAATTCAGAGACCTAAGAATCCTGTAATAGTCAAAAATCTCTTTTTGTCCTCAAAATAATGCTAATTTCACTGTGTGCCAAACTCAGCCAAACCAAGATTTCCTCCAGGATATCTATTCACCTCTATTTAAATATTGTTGGCATATGTTGTCTGTGTCCTATAGGCCAAGTTTGTGTCATAAACTTTATTATTATGAATCTATAGTTTTAGAAGTCTTCCCCTTTGGGGCACCTAGGTGACTCAGTTGTTAAGCGTCTGCCTTCGGCTCAGGTTGTGATCCCAGGGTCCTGGGATCGAGCCCCACATCGGGTTCCCTGCTCAGCGGGAAGCCTGCTTCTCCCTCTCCCACTCCCCCTGCTTGTGTTCCCTCTCTCCCTGTGTCTCTCTCTGTCAAATAAATAAATAAAATCTTTAAAAAAAAAAAAAAAGAAGTCTTCCCCATTGCTTGCGTCAAGTAATTCTCTAGTTATATGGCCTAAATGTAAGATGATGATGATGATGATGATGATGATGATGGTAAGGAGGAGGAGGAGAAAGAGGACAAGGAGAGGAAGAAGAATTCTTGGAAGAAAATGACTAATAAAAAAAAGAAGAAAAGAAAATGACTAAGAAGGAGAAAGGGAAGAGGTAGGAGATTTATTCTCCATAGTCTGCTTCTCTGAATTAGATTCCACCACTTCCCCCAATTTATCCCTCCTCTTTTTATTATCCCAATGGCTCTCCACCATTAGATAGTTATTCTTTAGCTAGCTCCCACCTACCTTTCAAGCTTTATTTCTGACCCAAGCCACTTCTTTCCTTCCCAGTCATTCTAAAGGATTCAGGACCTCTTCAATCTAGAACTTTGGCATTCAAGGTTCAAGGTGTGGTTCTTGAGCCAGCAGCACTGACATTCCCTGGGAGCTTGTTAGAAATGCTGAATCTCGGGCCTTACCCCAGACCTGATGATTCAAAACCTGCATTTTAACAAGAACTCTGGGGATTCACATGAGCACAAAGTTTGAGAAGATCTCTTAGAAGACCCTTCTTCACTGGCCGCGCACCAACCCACTCACTTGAACATTGGTTCATGTAAAATTAGCTCCAAGAAGCAATCAAGTGATCTGCCGCTCATCCAGGAAGCATTTCCTTGTAAACAACCTCCTCCCTTCTTCTTAGATCTTCCTTTGTGGGTGTGACAAAATTTTCTGTGGGTAAATTTTTTTTTTTAATTTTTTTTATTCTTATGTTAATCCCCATACATTACATCATTAGTTTTAGATGTAGTGTTCCATGATTCATTGTTTGTGCATAACACCCAGTGCTCCATACAGAATGTGCCCTCCTCAATACCCACCACCAGGCTAACCCATCCTCCCACCCCCCTCCCCTCTAGAACCCTCAGTTTGTTTTTCAGAGTCCATCGTCTC
>NW_027910318.1:0-233 GCF_054177405.1 Leptonychotes weddellii
TAATGATGTAATGTATGGGGATTATCATAAGAATAAAAAAAAAAAAAAAAAAGGAATCTGAGCCGTCTGACCTTGGGCCAGTTGCTCCAAGCCTCAGTTTCCTCATTTGCTAAATGAGAGTCACAGTGGGACCTATCATATAAGGTTATTATGAGCAGTTAATTAGATAATACACACAGAAAGTGCCAGAACAGCGTCGGGCATGCAGCAAACGTCGTTCATTACTGTTATGA
>NW_027910319.1:0-233 GCF_054177405.1 Leptonychotes weddellii
CAGAAATGGACTCTCAACTCTACAGTCAGCTAACCTTCGACAGAGCAGGAAAGAACATCGAATGGGGAAAAAAAAGACAGTCTCTTCAATAAATGGTGCTGGGAAAACTCGACAACCACATGCAGAAGAATGAAACCAGACCATCCTATTACACCATACACAAAGATAAAATGGGTGAAAGACCTGAATGTGAGACAGGTATCCATTAAATCCTAGAGGAGGACATAGGCAAT
>NW_027910320.1:0-233 GCF_054177405.1 Leptonychotes weddellii
GAAAGACGAAGATCCCAGAAGACGAGGGGGAGAGGGGCAGGAGTCCGCAGGGTTTTGAGCAAAGGTGCCCTATGGCCGTGCCTGGGGGGTCCCGGGGAAAGGGGGTAGAGAGATGGAGGCCAGCCCCCAAGAACACCTCCGCTGTTCCCACAGCACCAGACGTCTGTGATCCCAGGGGATCCCAGGGGACTCACAGTGCGGCGTTTCGAGAAACGTGAGTTTTTCTCATGTTA
>NW_027910321.1:0-233 GCF_054177405.1 Leptonychotes weddellii
AATAATTAATGACCACACATTTTCAGTATTTGATGATCAGACATCTAAGCATGAGTCCATTCGTTGTATGCCCTCAACCTTCCCAAAATACCCCCATGAGGCATTTGATTCTGCCGAGTGCGCCGTCCCTAACGCTCACTTTCCCCTGCGATTCACAGCTGATCAGAGAACACTGTGTTCTGACTTTATAATGAAATGTAGATTTCCTGTTTCAAAAGGTTTAATGGGAGAGC
>NW_027910322.1:0-233 GCF_054177405.1 Leptonychotes weddellii
GACAAGCACCCTAAGGGTTCAGAAACCAGCGGTTTAGGGGATATGACATCCCATAGCACACACGGGTTCCTGTGATGCTCCAAACGAAATTCCTCAATCTGAGACTTCCGGGTTGCATTAAGGACCTCAAAAAGTGAATTCTGCACACAGAAGCAGAAGCCAATAAACATCATGGGGTTGACAAACAGCATTTGTGGATATAAGCTGATTACTGTTCATAAAGCAACATTCAA
>NW_027910323.1:0-233 GCF_054177405.1 Leptonychotes weddellii
AAATGACCTGCATTGTTAAAATCGGTTAAATTAAAACGAGGTTAAGTAGCTTTAATTAATTTATAAATCAATCAAAGTTTTTTAGTTAAAGCCCATCAGTTATTAACTTACTTATTAATTAAAGCCCAACTTAGATAATAAGTAGGGCTTATATATAACATCCAATAGTTTAACAAAAATTTATCAGACTTTGGGTCAAGTGATAGAGAAATCAGGGGTCTTTTGGTTGTCTT
>NW_027910324.1:0-233 GCF_054177405.1 Leptonychotes weddellii
TGGTTTTCTTAAGCTTTTGGAAAAATGAAATTCTTTTTTTTTTTTTTAAAGATTTTATTTATTTATTTGAGACAGAGAGAATGAGAGAGAGAGAGCACATGAGAGGGGGGAGGGTCAGAGGGAGAAGCAGGCTCCCTGCCGAGCAGGGAGCCCGATGCGGGACTCGATCCAGGGACTCCAGGATCATGACCTGAGCCGACAGCAGTCGCTTAACCAACTGAGCCACCCAGGCG
>NW_027910325.1:0-233 GCF_054177405.1 Leptonychotes weddellii
GTGGGAATAATAAAAATTAATATAGTTACTAGATAGTGACATTTTTATCATGAGGTTCACAAACCAAATCTACTTAATACTTATTTCCAATGCTACATTGAAATTCCCTTTAAGAAATTAAATATAGGGGGACTCCTGGGTGGCTCGGTTGGTTAAGCGTCTGCCTTCAGCTCAGGTCATGATCTCCAGGTCCTGGGATCGAGCCCCACATCGGGCTCCCAGCTCAGCAGGGA
>NW_027910326.1:0-233 GCF_054177405.1 Leptonychotes weddellii
AGCCTGTCAATCCACAGCATTCAGCTAATTCCTGTCACTCCTTATGAATATTTGGAGCCTCTTTGTGAAAATCATTACTGTATTATCTGAGAACTGTACAATGGTCTATTTCAGTGCAAAAATCACTTAGCATGATTGATTTTATAGATATATCTATTATGAACAGTCTCTCCGTGTTAGAGATACCAGGACACAGCACTGGGGCTATTAATGTGACTTGCTTTGCTAGAAAA
>NW_027910327.1:0-233 GCF_054177405.1 Leptonychotes weddellii
CACAACCAACACCAAAGAAATACAAACAATTATGAGAACATATTATGAGCAACTCTATGCCAGCAAATTCATATCATGAACATGCACAGTAGCAATCTGAAAAAGACATGAGTTTGATGCATAAAATTATCCTCTATTTCTGCAATACATGTTCATTTCAAGGGAAGAAATACTGCTTCTGTAGTAAATTTCCATCTAGAACAACAACAAAAAAATGTTCTTGACTAAAAGTG
>NW_027910328.1:0-1443 GCF_054177405.1 Leptonychotes weddellii
CCCCCCCCAGGCTTGTGCTCTCTTTCTCTCTCAAATAAATAAATAAAAATATTTGTAAAAAAAAGAATATTGTGCCCAGTTTGGAGATATGAGGGAAATGACTCAATTGGATAGAATTGTGGGGTTTCCCTTGTACAATCAGAACCTGTCTCTACTATTCCCACCTTGAAGAGTTCCATGCCATGAAGCAGACCCAAATAAAGACATTGGGAAAGTGAAATCTGAAATTATTTGCAAAAGTTTGTTTGTGCATTTATCTGGGGAAAGTGTCTTTAGATTTCAAAGCCTTCAAAAAGTGAACTGCGATACCCTGCTTCCTGGAATTAAAAAAAAAAAAGAATTGAAAGATTGAGAATCATTGCCCTTTAATTTAAAAAAAAAAAAAGACTACATATGAATTAACAAAGGTGCATAGGCAAAGCTGAACATGTTACAGCTGCTGAGTCTTCTAATCCCCCTCCAGAGATTTAGAGTGATGCTAATAATGTGTTCTCAGCCAGTCACCACAGAATAGAATGGTCCATGGAGCAGAGGGGGACAGGTGTGACCGCAGCATTCTGGATCTCATTCTTCCTGACATTAGCATTTGGAAGACTTTCAACAGGATAGTGCCTGGTTGATAATATTCTGAGAACCTTACCGCCCATTACCTAACCCAAGAGAGTTGTTCAATAAATGAATGAACCATAACAAGAGAGTCATAATATAGCAAGGAAGCAGATGATATTGCTGGGAAACTCTCCTAGCACTGAAGTCTGAACACCATCAAAACACAGAGGATGCTGGCCCAGGGGATTCAAGTCAAACAGAAAGTTAGTGGCAGCATCCAAAATCAACTCTGGCCTCCTGAAACCCAGCCAAGAAACCTTTTTATGTTCATTTTAAATAAACATGTTGTCAAATGTAAAGCTTCCAAATATTATCAAGCAGAGCTCTATTGGATGCTACAGAACTGGGATCTTCCAGGAAAGAAATGTGAAGAACATAAATTTAACTGTTTTGCTACATACTGGTGAAGTGTGGTATGGCAGAGAAGCTCTATAAAAGCAGGAACACTTAAGAAAAAGAAAATGGTACAGGGTTAAATTTAAACATCATTAAGTGTAAGAGTGAGATCATGGGGGAAAAAATCTCTCATGGACAAAAATAATCCATGAAAATTAAGGAGTGCACTTGTCGTGATGAGCACCAAGTGATGTGTTGAATCACTATATCCTACACCTGAAACTAATATTAACACTGTATGCAAAAATAATAATAATAATCATTCTTGCAAGAAAAGTTTGGTAAGTTGACTATTGAAATGTAACATATCTAACATCAAAAAAGAAAAAACATAAAGTCAAATTCAAGTGAAACCCTAGAAGAAAATTTACTTTTATTTATTTAAATTATGGTACATTCAGGGCGCCTGGGTGGCTCAGTCGTTAAGCGTCTGCCTTC
>NW_027910329.1:0-233 GCF_054177405.1 Leptonychotes weddellii
TACTGTGATTCAGTGCCCAGGAGTATACTGAAACAGGCATTTGCTAAGTCCAGAGCAGTATAGTACCCTCCTCGAACTGTGGCTAAGGTATCCAAGATGGTGGTAATGTTGGGCACAGCTTCACGGACGGGACATCACCTTGTTCAGTTCTCAGTGGTCCATGATCAGCTGCCATGAGTCATCTGTTTGGTTTTTTTTTATTATTATTATGTTATTTTAATCACCAAACATTA
>NW_027910330.1:0-233 GCF_054177405.1 Leptonychotes weddellii
CTTTGTCAAGTGTCTCCTTGAATATTTTGCCACTTTTATAATATTAATATTTTAAATCAATTCCACTGAGATTTAATTTAGGTAGAATAAAATGCACTCACTTAAAGTGTATAATTCAATATGTATAACATATTACTTTCTTTGTTGAAGTGTCTGTCCAAATCTTTGTCCCATTTTCTATCAGAGTGTTCATCTTCTTCTTATTGGGTCATATGAGTTAGTTATGCTTTGGA
>NW_027910331.1:0-233 GCF_054177405.1 Leptonychotes weddellii
ACCTGTATCAGTCCTAACTGTGAACGATCCTCCTGCAGAAGACTCCCAGGCATACTGCTCATCATCGTTATGCTTGGTGATCACCGTCACTTTCTCAGCAACCAAGTAGGCAGAATAGAACCCGACACCAAACTGGCCAATCATAGAAATATCTGCACCAGCCTGCAAAGCTTCCATGAATGCTTTGGTCCCAGACTTTGCGATAGTACCCAGATTATTGATCAAATCGGCCT
>NW_027910332.1:0-233 GCF_054177405.1 Leptonychotes weddellii
CAGCCCCAAATGGCTGACAGGGAAGCACCGCCCCCCCCCCCGGGGTCCCTGCAGACAGTGGTGAGTTGCCTCCCCTGGGCCCAGCCCAAAATGGCTGACAGGGAAGCACCGCCCCCCCTGGGCTGTTTGGGCTTGGGGCTGCCTGTTGTGTTCCCAGGGCCCCTAGAGCTCCTGCTGGGTCCCACCGTCAGGCACACTTCCCCCTAGGCCTCTGAGCCCCGATGGGGGAAACC
>NW_027910333.1:0-233 GCF_054177405.1 Leptonychotes weddellii
CTCCCTCTCCCACTTCCCCTGCTTGTGTTCCCTCTCTCACTGTGTCTCTCTCTGTCAGATAAATAAAATCTTTAAAAAAAAAAGTCACCCTAAACATGTAAAAAGAAGCAGGTGGAATTAATTTTAATAATATACTTCATTAACCCAGGATATCAAAACTGTTATCATTTCAACATGTAGTCTGTATAAAATATTATTTATTTTTATTCTTATGTTAATCCCCATACATTACA
>NW_027910334.1:0-233 GCF_054177405.1 Leptonychotes weddellii
TGAGCCACCCAGTGCCCTAAATAAATAAAATCTTAAAAAAAAAAAAGATTCCAGTATAATTAACATACAGTGTTATATTTGTTTCAGGTGTACAATATTGTGATTTCAACAATTCTACACATCTCAGTGCTCATCAAGATAAGTGTATTCTTAATCATCTACGTATTTCCCCCATTCCCCTACCTCCCCTCTGGTAACCCTCAGTTTGTTCTCCAAAATTAAGAGTCTGTTTT
>NW_027910335.1:0-233 GCF_054177405.1 Leptonychotes weddellii
TTTTTTTAAGATTTTATTTATTTATTTGACAGACACAGCGAAGAGAGGGAACACAAGCAGGGGGAGCAGGAGCGGGAGTGGGAGCGGGAGCAGGAGAGGGAGAAGCAGGCTTCCCTATGAGCAGGGAGCCTGCTTCGGGGCTCGATCCCCTGGGATCATGATCTGAGCCGAAGGCAGTCGCTTAACCAACTGAGCCACCCAGGTGCCCAAGGCTTCTTGACTTTTGACCTGGA
>NW_027910336.1:0-233 GCF_054177405.1 Leptonychotes weddellii
CTGGAGAAGCCGTTGTATGTATGTATGTATGTACCATCTATCAGTAAAGATTAAGGAAGTTCTGCCATGGACCACATCTCTCAGTTTTCTATATGACAGAAAATAGCCAATGATATCATCCATCTTTGCTATGGGTTCAGCCATGTGGAAAAGACTGATTGACTGTCATTTGTTCTCAAATTAAAATTTACTTAGGGGCGCCTGGGTGGTTCAGTCGGTTATGTGTCCAACTC
>NW_027910337.1:0-233 GCF_054177405.1 Leptonychotes weddellii
TCACTTGCTGGGGATGGGCACAGACTTGCAGACCGGTAGCGGCAGGGAAAGGACTTTAGGGCAGCCCCCCAGGGCGGGAACCTGGAGCGGCGAGGTTGGGCGGGTGAACTGGGAGCAGCTGGTGGTTTTAGAAGCATGAAGGGCAGAGATGTGCCCCGACCTGGAGGCAGGACTGGGAGCGCTGCGGAGGGGTGCACAACGCAGGACGCTGCAGTTTATAGCAGCAGGGACAG
>NW_027910338.1:0-233 GCF_054177405.1 Leptonychotes weddellii
CTTTGTCAAGTGTCTCCTTGAATATTTTGCCACGTTTATAATATTAATATTTTAAATCAATTCCACTGAGATTTAATTTAGGTAGAATAAAATGCACTCACTTAAAGTGTATAATTCAATATGTATAACATATTACTTTCTTTGTTGAAGTGTCTGTCCAAATCTTTGTCCCATTTTCTATCAGAGTGTTCATCTTCTTCTTATTGGGTCATATGAGTTAGTTATGCTTTGGA
>NW_027910339.1:0-1443 GCF_054177405.1 Leptonychotes weddellii
AGGGGGCTGTGTGGAAGGGCAGGCCAGGCCACTGACTTTGCTTCCTGCCCGCCTGCCTCCAGGGCCATCTCCTCCATTCTGGGCACCTGGCTGGACCAGTCTCGGAGGACTTCTGTCAGACCCCAGATTTTCCCTGCCTCAAGCAGCTGGTGGCCCATGTGCAGCTCAACATGCCCGGTTCCGACCTGGAGCGCCGTGCCCACCTTCTGCTGGCCCAGCTGGAGCTCGCAGAGCCCACGGAGGCCGAGCCCGAGGGTGAGAAGACCAGAGGTGGGTGCCTGTGGGTGTGTGGGGAAGGGTCGGGGCTGGCCCCACAGGGAGGAGCCCCCAGAGGCTGGTGTGGGGCCAGGGGCAACGACTGGGCTCAGAGCGTCCAGCGGGTGGACGGCAGTCGGGGAGACGCCCCGGGGAGGGCTCCTTCCTGCCCGGGGCATCCCTGGGAGACTCTGGGCTGTGCATGCACAGGTGTGTGTCTGATCTGGGAGCAGCAGGGCCCTGGGCAGGGGGACAGTGAGGACGGCCGGGCAGGGCTGTGATGCCTCAGAGCTGAGTGACAGTTACTGTGTTTGCAGAGCCCCATGGAAGCTGGCCTGGCTTCTGCCCCTGCCCCTGGCTCCTCGCATGTGCTAGAGATGCAGGTGGAGCCACTCTAGCTCCTCGGATGGTGGAGCAGCTGTGAGAGGAGAAAAGCTCACCCCGAGCCTGCTCTCCGTGGAGACAGAACCCAGCCCAGGGCCTCCCAGAGAAGCCGCAGCCAGGAAGGAGCCCTCCCCGGGGCGTCTCCCCGACTGCAGTCCACCCGCTGGGCGCTTTGAGGCCAGTCTTTGCTCCAGGCCCCACACCAGGCTCTGGGGGCTCCTCCCTGTGGGGCCAGCCCCCACCCTTCCCCACACACCCACAGGCACCCAGCCCCAGGCTTCTCAGCCTCAGGCTCGGCCTCCATGGGCTCCGGCTCCTGGAGCACAATCCAGTCAATGGCCACCAGGGACAGTGGTCTGGGTGGTGTCGGAGGCCTTCCCCCGTAATCCCCAGCACCTGCTCCTGGGGAGTCCTGTGGGGTCACGCTCCAGGTCCCGGACATGGAGTGGGTGTCCACCAGCCTCCTGCCGATTTCATCCGTGGTCTGCAAAGACAGGGACCGGTAGCCGGCCCGGAGGCATCACAGTCCTGCGCGGCCAACCTCCCTGTCCCCTGCCCAGTCCCCCTGCTGCTCCCAGATCAGACACACACCTGTGGGTGCACAGCCCTGCACACCGGACAGTGAACCATCCCTGCAGGGTGATCGGGATAAACCCTGGGCAGCAGCTCACAGCCCCCCACACCCCGTCCCACCCAGCCAGCCTTGACCCTGAACATGACCTGCCCACTGGGTATCTGACCCCTCATCAGCCTGCGCTTGAATGGGGTTGGCCCACCCCACATGACGTCTCTTCTCTCTCTCTC
>NW_027910340.1:0-233 GCF_054177405.1 Leptonychotes weddellii
AAGAGAAAACATTACCCCTTTTGCTTCCTCCCTCTCTGCTTAAGCTGGGACATTGGTCTTCTCATGCCTTTGGACTGGGATCTACACCATTTACATGGTTCTCAGGCCTCCTTTGGACTCTTGTAATTGCAATTACATCACTGACTTCCCTGGGTCTCCAGCTTGCAGATGGCAGATGTGGGACTTCTCAACTTTCATAATCATGTGAGCCAATTCCTCATAATAAATTTCCT
>NW_027910341.1:0-233 GCF_054177405.1 Leptonychotes weddellii
TTGCCGTATCTACAGATCGTTTTTTTTTTTTTTTAAGATTTTATTTATTTATTTGAGAGAGAGAGAATGAGAGACAGAGAGCACGAGAGGGAAGAGGGCAGAGGGAGAAGCAGACCCTCTGCCGAGCAGGGAGCCCGATGCGGGACTCGATCCCGGGACTCCAGGATCATGACCTGAGCCGAAGGCAGTCGCTCAACCAACTGAGCCACCCAGGCGCCCCGTACAGATCGTTT
>NW_027910342.1:0-233 GCF_054177405.1 Leptonychotes weddellii
TGAAGAAACAGTTTTACCACTAACTGGGATCCACGAGTGCTGGAGAAGGCGCTTTTCTTTCTGGCAATGAACAGTTCCTTCTAGATGTGACAGGGCAACATGACAGGGTTACAATTCCAATCTGCAATATCTTGGATAATGAACTTCCAACTGTATCTAAAGTAGGATTTTGACATAAAAGAACAATTTAGTTTTCAGAGTTTTTATCTGGGTTTCTTTCAGAGATTTTTAGT
>NW_027910343.1:0-233 GCF_054177405.1 Leptonychotes weddellii
GAGAGAAGCAGGCTTCCCGCCGAGCAGGGAGCCCGATGCGGGGCTCGATCCCAGGACCCTGGGATCATGACCTGAGCCGAAGGCAGACGCTTAACGACTGAGCCACCCAGGTGCCCCAGACTGGTGCCTTTCTAATCATGGTTTGATTCTCTCTCCTTATCGTTTTCTCCTCTCCTGATCAATGTCCCTCATAAGTTCTCAGTGGTTGATTGTAGAGAGTTGCACATTTTCTC
>NW_027910344.1:0-233 GCF_054177405.1 Leptonychotes weddellii
CAGACGCTTAACGACTGAGCCACCCAGGCGCCCTACATTGTCATTTCTTTATCAGTCCTCTGCTAATGGACATTCAGCTTGTTTTCAGTCTTTTGTCATTACAATTAATGCTATGACAAATAATCTAACATAAAAGCCATTTTTGCTTGTGTGAATATATCTATAGGACAAATTCTGAAACAAAATTGATGAATCACAACATTTGTGCTTTTGTGATTTTTGTAAAATTGACA
>NW_027910345.1:0-233 GCF_054177405.1 Leptonychotes weddellii
TCCTCTCCTTCTATTTGCGGGGAGAGTCCCACATTATACTCCCCGTCACTCAACATGGAAGTCAGAGCTCAACCTGCAGGACCCAGGCTTCCTTGGCATTAGAAACATGCCAGTGCAATGTTTATAGCAGCAATGTCCACAATAGCCAAACTGTGGAAAGAGCCAAGATGTCCGTCAACAGATGAATGGATAAAGAAGATGTGGTATATACATACAATGGAATATTATGCAGC
>NW_027910346.1:0-233 GCF_054177405.1 Leptonychotes weddellii
ATGATGGATATTACAGGTGTGAAGTGGCCGCACATGATGGGAATTTTGGTTTTGGATATCACCTCCAAGTGTTAGGTAAGGAGCATGACATATTGTGGTACGTCAGAGAAGCAGATCTGGGACTGAACCAAATCTCTCTCTATTCCATACCCCATGTGTTAAGCCTGAAGCATTTCCCCTGCATCTCTGCAGTGCCCCCTGAGGTGACCCTGTTTCGAGGCAGCAATGGAACC
>NW_027910347.1:0-233 GCF_054177405.1 Leptonychotes weddellii
GAGGGTCAGAGGGAGAAGCAGACTCCCCGCCGAACAGGGAGCCCGATGTGGGACTCGATCCCGGGACTCCAGGATCATGACCTGAGCCGAAGGCAGTCGCTTAACCAACTGAGCCACCCAGGCGCCCCATTGAACAGAATTTTTAAGAACTCAAGTGATTCCAGGGCGCCTGGGTGGCTCAGTTGGTTGGGCGACTGCCTTCGGCTCAGGTCATGATCCTGGAGTCCCGGGAT
>NW_027910348.1:0-233 GCF_054177405.1 Leptonychotes weddellii
CTGACGAGCATGTGACTCTTGATCTCGGGGTTTTGAGTTTGAGCCCCACATTGGGTGTAGAGATTACTTAAAACATAAAAAAAAAGACACAGAGTGAGATACCACCTCACACCTGTATGGTGGGAAGAAGAAGAAGGAGGAGGAGGAGGAGGGGAAGGGAAAGAAGAAGAAGGAGAAGAAGAAGAAAGAAGAAGAAGAAGAAGGAAAGAAGAGAATAGTAAGCATTGGTGAGG
>NW_027910349.1:0-233 GCF_054177405.1 Leptonychotes weddellii
GAAACAAAACAGAGGATCATAGGGGAAGAGAGGAAAAAAAAAAAACAAGATGAAATCAGAGAGGGAGACAAACCATAAGAAACTCTTAACTCTAGGAAACAAACTGAGGGTTGCTGAAGGGGAGGGAGGTGGGGTGATGGGGTAACTGGGTGATGGATATTAAGGAGGGCATGTGATGTAGTGAGCACTGGGTATTATATAAGACTGATGCATCACTGACTTCTACCTCTGAA
>NW_027910350.1:0-12852 GCF_054177405.1 Leptonychotes weddellii
ATCGAGCCCCACATCAGGCTCCTTGCTCAGCAGAGAAGTCTGCCTCTCCCTCTCCATCTGCCTCTCCCACTGCTCATGCCCTCCCTCTCTCTCAAATAAATAAATAAAATCTTAAAAAAAAATTCCAAATGACAAAAGCTGATAAAAACCCAACCTGGTAGGAAGGATCCAGTGTAGGATATGGACTTTATACCTGATGTTAGAACCTCTGAATGGATTAAAATCCTTCAGCTAGACAAAATATCTCAAGAAAAAAAGTGACTAAATGTGGTTCTTCCACCAAAACCAAAGAACTACATTGAAAGTAAAAAGAAATACAGGTAAAAACTTCTATATTGAACACATACACATGCGAGTCTAAAACGTCTGTCTATGAAAGACCTGTTGGCATGTCTGTAGGTACATGAAGAGAACAGAACTCCTCTGAGAGATTTATTTTGCTAAAAATATTGCCAGCCTGGATTAAAAGATGGTGTGATCATTACAGTGATAGCTTTGTCCCCAAACATTCATGCCACGAGTGAGCCAAGAGAAACTGCTCATTTCTCAAAGAGCTTATCTTCTTCAAAGCCCACTCTAGATGTGGCTTACAGAAGCAGGAAAAAAGACAAAATTCTCTGAGTTCCAAGCCAAGGGCCACAAGAATAGATGGGTGAACCTCTTCAAAGAAGAAATTAAGCCAAATACAAGATTATTCTCTACCCTAGGGTAAGCCACCCTGGAAACATTTGTCCAGGATTTAAAAGTTAAGACACATCAATGACTGCTATGTCATCTTCCATTCTTTTTTTCTTCTTTCATAAATGGTAGGTTTTATCTCTTCTACAATATATTTCGGTTATGTGGGTTTCAACTAACTTGCCTTTTTAGTCTACCAATTTCCACGATTGACATGAACAAGTACAAATACTACACATCATTCCCTATCACAGTGACTTCTGTGCACCATCTAGGAATCTTGGACTAAGTGATTCTGATATTGGACTAAATTTTGCTTTATCTCCCTTAGTGAGTGAGAGAGTATATTTTGTGGAGAGGAGAGTGAACGGAATATTTGATGGTTAGAACAGTGAACTCTGGTAATCATCATCGGCGCTGTTCAACAAATATTTCCAACTTTCCTCCTTCCAGGGACACTTGGAAGTTAAGTGGGCTCTCACGACTTTCTTTGTCTAATGTCACATGAGCAGTAGTAATATACAGCACTCTGGGTTAAAGCCTGTAAAAACGAATATGCAAGTTACCATATCCCTTCTCATTGTTTCAGGGACTGAAAGAGCATGTGTTCAGATATAGCTTCTACAGCCCAGTTCCCTTTGTGACAAGGATACGCAGATGCTCCTTAGCCCTTTCCAGTGACTCGAATTAGACATATATCATGAACAAGAAAATGAGCTCTTTCATTGCCTTAATGCACTGAGATTTGGGTGCTTGTTTATTGCAACAACATAAATTTCTATTCTGAGGGGTGCCTGGGTGGCTCAGTTGTTAAGCGTCTGCCTTCGGCTCAGGTCATGATCCCAGGGTCCTGGGATCGAGCTCCGCATCGGGCTCCCTGCTCCGCGGGAAGCCTGCTTCTCCCTCTCCCACTCCCCCTGCTTGTGTTCCCTCTCTCGCTTTGTGTCTCTCTGTCAAATAAATAAATAAAATCTTTAAAAGATAATAAAAATAAAAAAAATAAATTTCTAATCTGAGTAGTACTGCCTATAAGCAACTCTTTTTTTCTAAATATCTTAATGTCCTTTACACCTGGTTACTTCTAATTATGGAGGTATTCTAAAATTGCACTCAAGTATTCACATTATGTATATTAATGTACTAGCACAGTGCCTGGCACAAAAATAATATTAATTATATATAGGTTGATTTAAATCCAGAAAGAAATTTTAACAAATACTTCAGCAAAATTCTACCCCCATCTCTAAGATTCTCACTTCATATACTTTCCCTCTTCTGTGACTATGTTTTAGGGAATTTTATAGACTTATTCAGTGAGAGAGAAAAGTGTTTTCTTGATTATTGTACTAAACATAAAACAGTATATATTAACTAGGTCTGGACACTTATACATTACAACATAAATTATTGTGTTGACCCAAATAATATGTTTTGGCAGCCTAAAGGGCAAGCCTATAGAACAGAATCAAATTTATATATCTTTTCTTTTTTTTTTTTTTTAAAGATTTTATTTATTTATCTGAGAGAGAGAATGGGAGACAGAGAGCATGAGAGGGGAAGGGTCAGAGGGAGAAGCAGACCCCCCGCCGAGCAGAGAGCCCGATGTGGGACTCGATCCCGGGACTCCAGAATCATGACCTGAGCCGAAGGCAGTCGCTTAACCAACTGAGCCACCCAGGCGCCCCTATATATCTTTTCTTACATTGGTATTTCTCTCATTCCATGCCACAGTGATTCTTGCTAGGGCTCATCTTTTCTTTCTCATTTTGTTCTAATTTCCTTTTTACTTTTACCACTTTCTTTTTAAAGTAACTTTCAAATTTACTATTGCTTTTAATTAAATTGCTAATAGTTTCCTTGTTTCAATTAATTCATTAGTATGTTTAGGTTATCTGAGATGTTGGCCTCATGTTATCTAAACATTTAAACATACAGATGTTGGAAACAATACCAAATAACCCTTACTGAGGGTAGAAAATACAATCACAACAAATTAGGTGAGTGTAACTGAAATAATATTATCACCAGCCTGGAGGAAGAAAAACTTGAAAAAGATGGTCAATTATGCCATCTTTTAAATTATTTATTTATTTATTTATTTATTTATTTATTTATTTGAGAGAGAGAGAGAGAGAGCATGCAAGAGAGCACAAGCTGGGGGAGGGGCAGAGGGGCCGGCTCCCCACTGAGCAGGGAGCCCTACGCAGGACTTGATCCCAAGACCCTGGGATCATGACCTGAGCCCAAAACAGATGTTTAACCCACTGAGCTACCCAGACACCCCATAATTTAAAATTTTAAAACAGCAAAATTGGGGGTGCCTGGGTGGCTCAGTCGGTTAAATGCCTGCCTTGGGCGCAGGTCATGATCCCACAGTCCTGGGATGGAGCCCCACATCGGGCTCCTTGCTCAGTGGGGAGCCTGCTTCTCCCCCGGCTTATGCTCTCTCTCTTGCTCGCTCACTCACTCACTCGCTCAAATAAATAAATAAAATCTTTTAAAAAATTTAAATTAGGGCGCCTGGGTGGCTCAGTTGGTTAAGCGACTGCCTTCGGCTCAGGTCATGATCCTGGAGTCCCGGGATCGAGTCCCGCATCAGGCTCCCTGCTCAGCAGGGAGTCTGCTTCTCCCTCTGACCCTCCCCCCGTCTCATGTGCTCTCTCTCTCTCTCTCAAATAAATAAATAAAATCTTAAAAAAAAAAAAAAAATTAAATTATTTTCATACCTATGAAATGAACCAGGACAATTCAATTAAATTAATAATTATGAACATAAACATTCATTTGTATATAAAATATGTAATATGTTATATATAAATATAATAAATATCAATAAATATTTGCCATATGTCTTAAATTTGAATCAATTAAGACTAATAGGAATTTTTTACTTACAAAGGACCAAAAAATCCAAACTGGCATTAGCCGAAAAGATTTATTTTTTACTTTTTTTTACTCACATCATTGAAAAAAGTCAAGTGCCTGCCCAAGAATATGTTGACAGGAATCAGTTTCTATCTCTTTTCTGCTTTGTGTTGACACCATTCTCAGGGCAGCTCATTAGATATCCACACCTTCATTCTAAGAGCCCAGCAAATACTCTAAGACATGGTTCCAGCAACTGCCATATCTGGCCCTCATGCCCCAGCTTGGCTCATGTTCATATTCCAGAACCAGACACTGAGACCAAGGTGGTAGAACACAATTAGCTGAACTTTATTCATGAGACTCCTCCCTGAATGGTTTGCCCCCACCCTCAGCACACTGCTGAAGGAAAATTGGGATCTAATAAGCAAAAAAATGAACTGAGATATTCTGGAAAAGTAAAGACTCTTACCTACTACAGAGACCAGAGAATGTAAGGAACCACCCCCAATTCAAAGACAATCATGGATTCTATCTAACAAAGCACTTTCCTCTTGGGGTACACTGATTAAAATTCCTTTGCATTTCTTTTATGAAGTCCTTATTATGATTATTGCTCTTGCTATAGCCTTTAGCTATTTTTAATTGTTCTGTTCTGGCATAAACTTAGATGTAGATGTAGATATAGATATAAATATAGATTTTTTTAATCACAAACTTAAAAAAATGCTCTCTACATAATGTAATGGATTAAGTTTGTTGCTATGGTGATGACTGAATATAAATATCATTTAAAACAATACCCATATAAATCATTGGTGGGTACTAATGGCTTTAAAACAAAAAAAAAGCATGATGAACAGCTTGCTATAAGTTGGTAATGAAACTGAGGGACTTGGATTGGGTTAAGATAAAAGGTAATAACTGTTCTCAGTGGAAGGAGACATCTTGGGCTGCTTTATAAGTAAATGTACTTTTCTGTCTCCAGTGTCATAAGAGTTGTAGGAAATCAGGGTCAGTGGACCAAAGAGAGGACCTTGCCTCTTTCATAGTAATTAAGAAAACATTAAATAACATGCATAATGGCATCTTCCACATGGTCAATTTGTCAGTGTATTCCAGAACAAAAACGAGGCTTAAAACATCAAAATATTGGGAAAAGGAAAATAAAGAAGAAGAAGAAAAAACAAAACGAAACAAAAACATAAAAACATTGAAATCATTCTCATGTCTTAGGAAAGCTTGGGGTACACGCTAAAAATTCAAGGTCAGTTAAAAGGACATGCTCTACTAACGTCAAGGATAAACCTGGAGTTAGAACAATTAGTGACTTTTAACAGTTAAAGATGAATTAATAAGGAATCAAACTAAACCTAAAAGTTGGCTTTTTCTTTAACATTTTGTTCTCTGGGCATAAAAAAAGGAGGGTATTTCTAACGAATTTTTAATATTACGCTTTATTTTTTGAAGAGAATTTCATCTTTCTTTCCCAAAATTATCTATTAGCCATGGCTGCAAAAACCGGATGTGTGAAATTGGCACACTATTATCACCGGGGGCAGTATATTCTAATAATCAGTGAAGTACTGAGAAGATAATAAACAACATAGTGAAAGCGCACCATACAGAGGACAGCAAATATCAGAGAAATCATGATGCTACCTTTTGCATTCACTTTTTACAAATATAGATTTTTCAACCAAGAGAACTAATAAATGCACTTTGTATACAAAATGGTACTAGGTGCTACAGCAGGAAATGCAAAATAAATAAAAGCCAGTATGCCTTGCCCTTTATGAGTTTCTAACCTGGTAGACGTGATAAACTTCACATGGAAAGGACTTGGAAGGCAACATTCCAGCTAGCAAAGAAGAGGCAGAAAAGAATGTGCCCTTACTGAAGTCAAGAAGTCCTCAGTGGAAAAGTTGATTTTTTCCATTTTTCTTTTGCTTTGTGTTTTTTTTTTTTTTTAAGATTTATTTATTTTAGAGAGAGCATGAGTGGGGGGAGGGGCAGAGGGAGAGAATCTCAAGCAGACTCCCCACTGAGCATGGAGTCCGACTTGAGGCTCAGTCTCACAACCCTGCAATCATGACCTGATCCGAAACCAAGAGTCGGCCACTTAACCGACTGAGCCACCCAGGTGTCCCTGTGTTCTTTTGTTTTTAATGAAAACATAGGGCACGTGTCATCTGAGAAGAAAAAAAGGAGGGTTTTTTGTAGTTGTTTTCACCATTAATCAGTCTCTACTTCATTTTTTTTCTTTACTATTTTAGCTTCCCCAAATGCAATCTTATAGCCTAATTTTCCTCCCTGCACAATGCAAAGGAAATAAAAAAGGTTTCGTCTATTTCAGTGGTGGAAATTTATTTCAAGCTGAAGTACAGTGGTTTGGGAACAAAGACACACACAGTCTGCACTATGTAATCTTGAGAAATGTACTTCCTTCGTTATGGTTTGGTTTCCTCAATTTTAAACTTAAAAAAAACTTGTAAAATGTTCACTTGAAAGTTACGTTTGTCCCATTTTAGTTCATTCGTCTATTTATTCAATGAATATATACTGATTACCAGCTAGGGGCTGTGAGCAGTGCTCCAGGTTCTGAGGATACAAAGTGAGCAAGAGTCTGAATGGCATGCTCACGTCATTCATATTCTTATGTGGGGACACAGGCAATTAAAAAAAATATGGTGTTTAGTGCTGTGATGAGAAGAAATGCCATAGTGAGTACTTAAATTGGAGGGGCTACTTCACCTAGGGTACTTAGAGAAAACCTCTCTGAGGAAGAAACATTTGAGTTGAAACCTGAGTGGAAATAAAAGATCCAGCTGTGCATTAGATTATTTGAGCAGCCTTATGTCTCATCTGCAAGCACTCAAATTTATTTCCCAAGCCCCTGACCCTTTCATCCAGACAAAGTCACTGAACTTACCAGTGAGAACAGAGGTTTTTTTTTTTTTTTCCTTTGCAGTTATTCCATTATTATTCTTTGCACACAGGGTTATGATTACAACTCATTGTCTATTGGACAGACTTCATAATGCAGAGGGAACAATAAAATTATGACTTCGTGACAGATCTACTTTACTTCCAAGGTATGTTGTAGCTCTCCATTAATTTCATTGTTTCTCTTCTTTCCATCTGTCATTTTGCAGGAAGCAAACAAAACTGATGCTTTCAATGACAAGCAGGCACAATGAGAGGACACCAATTTAAAAACAAAAGCAAAACTGCTTCTCAAAGTTCCTTTAGATCCTGGCAGTTCAGATTTCAAAAATGTGTAAGAACTTGCTTGCCACTCATTACCAAATGAAGGATATGGAATACTAATCATAATTTCTCTTTGTTTTTGGAATCTTCCAGAATCTGTCTCTCTGGTCATTTTTCTTATAACATGCAACCTAAGAACAGGACAGAATCTGACCATAAGCACACATCTCTGAATGAATAAATGAGAAAACTGTGCATATAGGAAATCATGGATATAATTTTTTTTTGTCTATGATATCTGCATGGGACGTTTGAAAGCCATGGGGTCAAATAATTACATTGTGGTGGTTATTAAATAGCTCTAACAAGACAAATTTTTGGCTTCTTTACAGTATGCATTATACCTTATAATAAGCAACCTGATATGCTCTCGGGATGTCCTAACCCAGAAGAAAAAAAAAAAAGCTCAAACTAAGGAAAAATAATAATTAAAAGAATAAAAATAGGAAAGGGAAAAGAAGTAACACACTGTAAAAAGATGAAAGGAAAACACACTTGAAAATCTATTCTCTGAAGCATCTAAAAGAGAAATAAAATCATGAAAACAGAGAAAGGGAATATGGGATGTTTGAAGACTGTACAATCAAAATGGGAAGTAAGATTCATTGAAATATATACACAATTGCTGAGTGAAACTCGTATTATTAAATATGTGCTTACTATGTGCCACATAGTATGCTAAGAACATCCAAATGCTTACTTATTCAACTTACAACCCCTTGAAATATGAATTACAACTGCATCTCAGACAATTTAGGTGACTTTTTCAAATACCCATAGGCGGCAAGGGATAAAAACAAGGTATGAGAGCCTGCTGTGTCTCTAAAGTTTATGCTTTTCCTGCTAGACCTTGCTGTCCTTCACTGAAAGATTCCTCATGTCTAGGACAACCCAAGCATAGTTGATCTTATTGCCATTTTTAGCTTCAGTTACTGAGCTCCAACTTGGGCCAGACGCAGTGGCATCCAGAGGCACAGTGATGAATTTGACTGTACTGTCGGTAACCCTCCCAGAGCTCCTATCTAGCAGTTTCCCTTAGAGGCAGGTCCACCTCCAAGATCCTTTGGAGAACTTCAAAGGGGTGGTAGCAGGGTGAGGGTAGGGGAATAATTTAAGCTAATGTAATCTATTATCTGAGCAGACTATTCAAAGAGAAACAGACCAGGGATTGGAGTTATATATAATCTAACTGAGATTATTTTCAGGGATTTACTTATGCCAAACATACAAGTGGTAATATATACATATATATATATATATATATATATATAAACATATATAATGTATAATATATATAAGTTTAAATGATAAAATGAGTTTTAGTACCCTAAATCCTTTCTAGGATAAAAATAAATTATTTGGAGAGAAATAAATTTAAATAAAACCAGTTTTTACAATAGGGAAAGCAAATGATGTTGACTGTTCATTTAAATATGCAACAATCTGGAGATCTGATTAAATATAGAAGAAATGCTTTAATACATTATTTAGATCAAGACTGTGTGTGTGTGCACGTGCACCTGTGTGTGTTTGTGTGTGTACATAGCAGCAGCAAATAGTATTTGTGATCAGGGCTATGAAGAAGCACCGCATCCTCATTTAATTATTGCTTACTTAAAAAGAAATATCTTTTTCTTTGAATACAAATCCTTTAAATTCACCTCTCATTTTCTGAACTCTGTTTTCATTTACTGCTTTATTTACAATATGTTCCATTTAAATATTCTCACATAGATGAAGTAATTTCAGAAAGAAAATGGTAACAGTATATAAAGATGTCTTACAGATGGGAATCTGTCATTGCTGATAATACATGATGCATTATAAATAATAGTATATAGGAAAAAATGTGTAAAGCATAAGGCTTTGAGGCATAACAGGAGTTAAACTATTCACAGCATAATAGTATTTCTTGGTAATTATCCTATCAATAATTAGGCTAAATGCTCGGCAGGAGCAATAAGATGGATAAGTAAAATAAATGACATCATTCATTTGGGGTTGCATAATCCTGCCATGTGGTTATATAGGCTTATTATGTAATCAAATGTAGCAGTGAATTGATTCATCATTCAGTTTCCCAGGGAATCTCAACTTTATTTATTTTGTTTTCTAATAAAGGAATGCTAAATTTTATTTAAATAGTGCTCTAGGCATAAAGACATTATGTTTTAGGTACTAGGGAATTAAGATATTCTATATATTATCATTCTATTTGAACAAATTCAGTTTCTTACCCATATGTGATGAACTCAACTATAAGGCAAACCTCTGATCGTGGCAGTTAAAGACTATAATTGGCAAAATAATGAGTTTTATGGGAATCTTGGCCATGACTGATGGAACTACACTTAGGTCTGCACTGAACTTACACACTAGTCAAATGAAATTTCCACCTTACAGGGCTACCAAAGACTGCTAATTTTACAACAAACTGTAAATGGTGGCCAAATAATGTGTTAAATAAAACAAATGTTATGGAAAACAACAAGAGATCTTTGGGATACATTCCACTTTAAGTTTATAGCAAATGCCTGACTTACACTTATTTATTCTTCCAGAGGTGAGTGGTTGAACCTAGCTATAAAACTGATTGGCTAGTTACTGTTGCCAATGTCCCCAGTTGCATAAAAAATAACAATTTAAGCTAAATAAAAGTAAAAACTGTAATTTTAATTTGCCATCTCTGTGTTGTCTGAGGGGGGATAGAGTTATAAAACTTTTTGTGGACTGGTACATTATACTTATTTGAAATGCCTGTATATTTTTTCTCTTCTATCAGGGAAATGCATGATCTTCAGACTCAGGGAGGATGCAGATACTTCTTCCACTACTCTTCCCCCTTTACTTCAGATCCTGAGGAGGAGGATGACAAGGTCCTATGGACCTTTGGTGTGAAAGATAATCTATTAATTCTTGCTTAAAAATGCACTTAGAGATAAAGCATTGGAGAATTATTCAAATCTCCTAGCCTTGGAGAAAATGTACATCAACTGATTATCACAGATCCTCAAACTTAACATATACTAGTTTGCCTTTCTCTCAACTAGACACGAAACCCCTTTAATACAGAATATTTCTTTAATTTTGGTGTAATCAGTGTTTGGTGCATTATTTCAAAACATATTACTAGATAATAAGCTCTGTGAGAGAAGGATTTTTTTCTGTTTTGTTTACTTTTATTCCCAATACTTAGACCAGAGATATAGATGAGGTATTTAATAAATATATTGAGATTCAAGGAATAATAAAAATTGCTACTGTATATTGATATATATAATAATACTGTTTTATTTGATCCCCACAGCTATCCAATGAGGTAGTTATGATTCTTTTTTTTTTTAATTTTTTTTTGTTTGTTTTATTTATTTATTCATGAGAGTCAGAGAGAGAGACAGAGAGAGGCAGCGGCAGAGGGAGAAGCAGGCTCCCCGCCTAGCAGGGAGCCCGATGCGGGACTCGATCCGAGGACCCTGGGATCGTGACCTGAGCCGAAGGCAGATGCTTAACCATCTGAGCCACCCAGGTGCCCCGAGGTAGTTATGATTCTTAACTCCATATGAAGAAATGAACGCTTGGAAAAGATAAATAACTTGTCTAAAATCACATGCCTTAAAATTCCAAAGCCAGATTTTAACCCTAGGTCTACTTGACTATGAACCCTGTGATCTTAAGCAATATGATACTTTTTGAATACTCTATGTGCTTAATAAAATTTATCCCTCCCGGGGCGCCTGGGTGGCTCAGTTGGTTAAGCGACTGCCTTCAGTTAGGGTCATGATCCATTGAGTCTCGCGTAGGGCTCCCTGCTCTGCGAGGAGCCTGCTTCTCCCTCTCCCACTCCCCCTGCTTGTGTTCCCTCTCTCGCTGTGTCTCTCTCTGTCAAATAAATAAATAAAATCTTTTTTAAAAAAAATAAAAAATAAAAAAAAATAAAATTTATCCCTCCCAATATACACCAACACTTAGCACTGTGTATAACAGATACATAATGTTTGCTTATGAAATTGCATTTATTTTATATATTTGTGTATTTTTCTAAAAGGACTTGAGATTTGGTAAATTATGTATTTTTCTAAAAGGATTTGAGATTTGGTAAATTGTCCTATAACAGTGCTTTTCAAAAAAGTAATATATATATATATATATATGTGTGTGTATATATTTAAGTTATCACCTCTCAGCTGAGAATTACAGACTAAAATTATGTCGCAGTACTACATTTTACCCATCTGCCCTTAACATAATTTGTAGGAACTATTTTAAAAAGAGGAAAAGTTAAGCTGTACATCCAGCATCTAGACAGAATGAAAACACAAAAAAAGAACTTGTAAAGGCAAAAAGTAACCTACTAATGTCCATGTAGGAGAAGCTTTTTAGAAAACACTAGCCTTAATCCACCAGATACTTGACAAGAAAGTATTATTACCCCAAACTTCTACTTGAGAAACTTTAGAAAGGCTAGCTATAAGATCAATCATCTGGTTAATGTGCATCACTTACTCCATTTCTCCTGCAACTGAATCTAAAGCCCATTCTTTCTCTGCTCTACCACCCTACCTGCATAGAGAACAACAATCACTCACATTGCTAGCCACCAAGAACAGCTACACTGGACTCTCCTCTATTTGCAAACTTTCTAAATCACATCTGCTTCTGAAATAGTTATGACAGAAATTGGCTTATCCACGGTGCAGTTGAAGATTCCAAAGTACTCCCAACTTGTGCCAAGGGTGGGGGGGAGGGTAGGTGAAGTAGAGAAGAAGGTGTGGAGTATTAAACATTTCTAACAACACTACAATGAAGTGACTACGTGTTGGCTACTCCAAACAATTTTATTTCCACAGCCATACTCTTTGGCAGCCATCTTCCAAACACACAATTTCATGTCACAGTCATTTCTCGGTTCAAATGTATTTACTTTTGCCCTAGGCTTACATGTGATCTTTCTGCTAGTTTGTTCTCTCTTCACTCACCTTTTCTTTCTCTGAAGGAGATGAAGAAAGATTATTCAAGAGGCTGGACTCAAGCTAAACTGGGCAAAATAGTTCCACTTAGACACATGGTAAAGAAATGATTCATAAGTTATTTCATTAATCAAAAATTTCATATCATATTTATATCCTAACTTGGTAGTCCTTATTAAAAAACATTTGGGATTTTCTCTGACTTAGGCAGCATATTTGCTAATTCACTATCAAAAATCTCTTCAACTAAAATATATATGGAAGGTGATGAGGGACAATAAATGCACATATAAAGGAGGTGACATTAATCATTCCTACACAGGAAAGCTTTTTAAAATCTTTCTTATCTGACTTGCCTTATTCCCAATTCCCCTTGGCTCCAAAGGGGAGAAAATGGGTCAGTGGACAAAACACATGTTTGAAACTGACCCAACTGTCACTTTTTTTGTTGTTGTTTTTGTTTTGTTTTGTTGTTTGTTTGCTTTATTTGTTTTGCAGAAGTCACTTTGGAGAATTTATGCCTTCTGATGACTGAAAGTGACATTTAAAATATTATCAAAGTCTCTCTGCCATACAAGTTGTTTTATCAATGAATATGTGCAGTTGCAAAATAAAGTACAAATTCTTGAAAAGGACACACACACACACAAACAAAACACAAACACAAAGTCTCTTGGTGATCTGGCTCCTGCTTCATATTTTTTTTTAATTGTATTATGTTATGTTAATCACCATACATTACATCATTAGTTTTTGCTGTAGTGTTCCATGATTCATTGTTTGCGTATAACACCCAGTGCTCCATTCGGTATGTGCCCTCTTTAATACCCCTCACCAGGCTAACCCATCCCCCCAACCCCTCCCCTCTAGAACCGTCAGTTTGTTTCTCAGAGTCCATAGTCTTTCATGGTTCGTCTCCCCCTCCGATTTCCCCCCCTTCATTTCTCCCTTCCTACTATCTTCTTTTTTTCTAACATATAATGTATTATTTGTTTCAGAGGTACAGGTCTGTGATTCAACAGTCTTACACAATTCACAGTGCTCACCATAGCACATATCCTCCCCAATGTCT
>NW_027910351.1:0-1443 GCF_054177405.1 Leptonychotes weddellii
AGCAGCCAGAATGCCCACTGACTTACGCATGGATAAAGATGTGGTGTGTACACACAATGGACTATTACTCAGCCATATAGAAGAAGGAATCTTGCCATTTGTAACATGGATGGACCTAGAGAGTATAATGCTAAGTGAAGTAAGTCAGAGAAAGACAAATACCATAGGATCTCACTCATATGTGGAAATGTCGGAACAAAACAAGAAACAGTCCAAGAAACAGACTTAACTACAGAGCACTGGTGTTTAGCAGAGGGGAGGAGGGTGGGGAGGAGTGAACCAGGTCCAGGGGACTAGGCGTACACTTACCGTGAGGAGCACGGAGTGATGTGTGGGAGTGTTGAATCCCTACACTGCACGCCCGAAACTAATACAACGTTGCATGTTAATGACACTGGAATTAAAATCTTTAAAAAATGTATCAAGCAAACAAGAACAACAACAAAAAGACACGGACGACAATCAGTGTGAGCATTGCTGGCCCCCGAAACCCCACAGACCTCAGGGGCACAAGTGTGTTTGTGCAGGTCTGGGCTTGGACTTGGGCAGCTGCAGGTGCACACAGGTCTGCTCCTGTGTCCCGACCTCGCCCGACCTCCCCTGTTCCCGGCCCGGGCTCCCCTGACCTGGGAGGCTCACACCTGCCCCGTACTGTCCCCTGTCACTGCCCTGGGAGCCAGGACCCATCTCCGGCCACCTCTGCGTTGTGTCCACCATGGAGGGAGCCCACCCCTGAAACTCCTTTGGAGGCAGCCCCGGCAATGGGGGCGAGTCAGTCCCCAGGTGCACTCACTGTTTGGAAGGCCCGGGTTTCTGCAGCCAACAAGGCTCCCAGGTGCCGCTCATTGAGGATACCATGGTCAGCGCGCGGCAGTCAGGCCTTGCAAGGCTCCCAGATCCCTCGGCGCTGCCTTCAGGGGGAACATACGCATTTGCGTGGATTGGCCCTTGGAAACAGGCAGATGCCACGGATCCCACCAGGCTACTGCCTGAAGCAAGCAGCCCCTCCAGACCCTCGCCGGGGACCTTGGCTCCACGCACCTGCGCGGCTGGAGCATGCTCAGTAAGCACCGCGTCAGCCCGCAGAGGGTGGCTGGGGTCATCTGAGCCTGCCCAGCTCCGGTGGGTCTGCGAGCACACGCACAGCCTCCAGGCTGGAGGGAGCCCACCCCCAAAGAGTCTCTCTTAGAGGCACCTTTCCAGGGGCCCAGCTCCGGCCCCATCTGGACTGGCTGCCTGATGAAGCCCGCGCCTTCTCCCGAGCTCAGGGCCCTCAGGGGTCTCTTAGAGAAGGACAGCGCAGTCAGGGGACTCAGGGCCCCCTGGCCTCACAGGCCCGGCGCCCCCAGCTCCCGCTGAAAGGGAAACACACGCCCACGTGCGCAGGTGCAGGCCTGCAAGTAGGTCGAGCGTGCGGGCCGCGCCAGCCGAGCCTGGGGTCGC
>NW_027910352.1:0-233 GCF_054177405.1 Leptonychotes weddellii
TTTTGGAAGGCAGTTAAAAATTCTCATGACCCACGCTCTTTGGACAAGACCACACAGGTAGGCAGTGTCTGCTTTATGACAGCCGGGGTGGACTGCATGGAGACCCTTTCTCCTTCCACCAGTTGTTTGTCTGCTCTTCTGACCTCAAACTCTTGCTTTTCTTCCCCAACACAAGTCCAGTCGTATTGATATTTCTCATCTATATTGAATTTTGAAGTTTAAAGAGCGTTTGC
>NW_027910353.1:0-233 GCF_054177405.1 Leptonychotes weddellii
ATTCAAACTCTATCCTTCTACCCACATGCTGTGTGAACTTGATTAAATGTCTTCATTTCTCTGAATCTGTAAATTATCTTTCAAGGCTTTTGTAAGGATTACAGTAAACAGTGTTTCGTTGGTTTGCTTAGGACTTACATATTTATTTAAACCTCCCCAATCCCACAGGTGATTTCTTTGCTCTGTATGCCCTCTCTGCTTAGATACTCTACTTGCACCTTCTTCATTTGTAC
>NW_027910354.1:0-233 GCF_054177405.1 Leptonychotes weddellii
CATCGGGCTCCCTGCTCAGCGGGGGGTCTGCTTCTCCCTCTGACCCTCTTCCCTCTCGTGCTCTCTGTCTCTCATTCTCTCTCTCTCAAATAAATAAATAAAATCTTAAAAAAAAAATAGTAGCTATAGAAGAAGATTGAAATTTGCAGATTTGTGGTTTTTCAAGCAGTGACTTTCTTTTAAATTTTTAAAAAAATAATATGTATTTATTTATTTTTAAAGATTTTATTTAT
>NW_027910355.1:0-233 GCF_054177405.1 Leptonychotes weddellii
GTTTCTTTTCTTTAAAAGGAGTGAGTTGTGTACAGGGGGGTTAAGTGCTTTATAGACAAGAGAACAAAATCTGCGCTAGAACCAACCTACTCATCATCTTCATCTTCCTTCCTCATCTTCTTCATCGTCTTTATCTTCCTTCTTCATCATCCTTGTCTTCCTCCTCTTCCTTCTTTCTCTTGCTGTCTTCAGCCTCCACGACTCCCTTCGAAGCCGCATCAGGCTTTCTTTTA
>NW_027910356.1:0-233 GCF_054177405.1 Leptonychotes weddellii
TAGGTTCAACCTAGGGTGTGGTCTGTCCAATACGCTGGCCTCTCAGTTCCTTGACCTTTTGTCTATCAGCTCCCGTGGATCATACCATCTCAGCCTTTCTCAAGTGGGGTTCTGAGAGAGAAGTAGGCCTAATGCCCAAGACAGCCATTGTATGTAATGAATTAACCTCTGTCCTTTGCCACTCGAATTGTACCAGTTATGTACCATCCTTGGGAGAAGTAAGAAACTGCCAA
>NW_027910357.1:0-233 GCF_054177405.1 Leptonychotes weddellii
GCACCCCCGGTCTTTCTGTGACCCCGAGGGTCCTGAGACCACACTGTCCCGGAGGGTTCCACCCCCCGCTTAGCCACCAGAGTGACGTCCCTCGGCGGAGCAGACTTTTAAAAGTTCCGATTTTGTGCTCCGCGGCTCTATCACTTGCCAGAAGCGGCCGACGGAGGCCCCTCCCCCGCCGTCTATCCTCCCGAATATCGCCTCGGATTCACTTCTCCGCACGTCCTACCTTC
>NW_027910358.1:0-233 GCF_054177405.1 Leptonychotes weddellii
ATTGGAATTGTGTCACGAACAGCACCAGAAACCGATATTTGGGTTCCTTTCAATTTAAGGTAAAAGATCAGTTTGTACTATTGAGTGGAAGTTCCAATGTGCAACAAAATATACTGATCGAACAAGCCAATCAGAAATTTTGGTTTTAATTCAGTTACCTCATAGATGATTAGCCTTAGAGAAGAGTGACCTAATTGTACCAGAATGTCTCAAATATGACAAGAGCAATAAAC
>NW_027910359.1:0-233 GCF_054177405.1 Leptonychotes weddellii
GGTACTACGCTGCCTCTTTGTATCTCAATGCTGACCTCCCTTCCTCAGGGAAAGTCTCTTTCTGATCCCCTAAACAGCTTAGACTCCTCCCATTTTTGTTATTATGTTATGTTAATCACCATACATTATATCATTAGTTTTTGATGTAGTGTTCCATGATTCATTGTTTGCATATAACACCCAGTGCTCCATGCAGAACATGCCCTCTTTAATACCCATCACCAGGCTAACCC
>NW_027910360.1:0-233 GCF_054177405.1 Leptonychotes weddellii
CCATCCATTCTTCTTTCCACCTATCCATCCATCCATCCATCCATCCATCCATCCATCCATCCATCCATCTATCCATCCATCCATTCATCCATTCATCCATCTATCCACCCACCCATCCATCCATCCTTCTCTCTACCCATACTTCTCTCCATTCATCTTTCTGTCCATCGATCCATCCATCCATCCATCCATCCATCCATCCATCCATCCATCCAATGAACCATCCATCCATT
>NW_027910361.1:0-1443 GCF_054177405.1 Leptonychotes weddellii
TGTGGATGTTGAACCAACCTTGCAGCCCAGGGATAAATCCCACTTGGTTGTGGTGAATAATCCTTTTAATGTACTGTTGGATCCTATTGGCCAGTATTTTGGAGAGAATTTTTGCTTCCATGTTCATCAGGGATATTGGTCTGTAATTCTCTTTTTTGATGGGGTCTTTGTCTGGTTTGGAGATCAAGGTAATGGTGGCCTCATAAAATGAGTTTGGAAGTTTTCCTTCCATTTCTTTTTTTTTTGGAACAGTTTCAGAAGAATAGATATTAATTCTTCTTTAAATGTTTGGTAGAATTCCCCTGGGAAGCCATCTGGCCCTGGGTTTTTGTTTTTTGGGAGATTTTTGATTACTGCTTCAATTTCCTTAGTGTTTATGGGTCTTTTCAGGTTTTCTATTTTTTTCCTGGTTCAGTTTTGGTAGTTGATACATCTCTAGGAATGCATCCATTTCTTCAAGATTATCTAGTTGCTCATAATATGTTCTTATAATTGTTTGTATTTCTTGGGTATTGGTTGTGATCTCTCCTCTTTCATTCATGATTTTATTTATTTGGGTCCTTTCTCTTTCTTTTTGATAAGTCTGGCGAGGGGTTTATTAATCTTATTAATTCTTTCAAAGAACCAGCTCCTAGTTTCGTTGATCTGTTCTACTGTTCTTTTGGTTTCTACTTTATTGAATTCTGCTCTGAGCTTTATTATTTCTCTTCTCCTGCTGGGTTTAGGCTTTATTTGGTGTTTTTTCTCCAGCTCCTTTAGGTGTAGGGTTAGGTTGTGTATTTGAGACCTTTCTTGTTTCTTGAGAAAGGCTTGTATTGCTATATACTTTCCTCTTAGCCTGCCTTTGCTGCATCTCAAAGATTTTGAACAGTTGTGTTTTTTTCATTTGTTTCCATGAATTTTTAAAATTCTTCTTTAATTTCTTGGTTGATGCATTCATTTAGTAGGACGTTCTTTAGCCTCCATGTATTTGAGTTCTTTCCGACTTTCCTCTTGTGATTGAGTTCTAGTTTCAAAACATTGTGTTCTGAAAATATACAGGGAATAATCCCAATCTTTTGGTACCAGTTGAGACCTGATTTGTGACCTAGGATGTGATCTTTTTTGGAGAATGTTCCATGGGCATGAGAGAAGAATGTGTATTCTGTTGCTTTGGGATGGAATGTTCTGAATATATCTGTGAAGTCCATTTGGTCTAGTGTGTCATTTAAAGTCTTTATCTTTGTTGATCTTTTGCTTAGATGATCTGTCCATTTCAGTGAGGGGGGTGTTAAAGTCCCCTACTATTGTATTGTTGTCCATGTGTTTCTTTGCTTTTGTTATTAATTGGCTTATATAATTGGCTGCTCCCATGTTAGGGGCATAGATACAATTGTTAGATCTTCTTGTTGGATAGACCCTTTAAGTATGATATAGTGTCCTTCTTCATCTCTTATTATAGTC
>NW_027910362.1:0-233 GCF_054177405.1 Leptonychotes weddellii
TGGAGGTGCCCAGGGAGGCCTCTGTAGCAGGCTCCTCCCACTCCTGGGGTGCCACGGCCAGGGAGTTGGGGGCAACTGCTGACTGCTTGCCTTGTTGGAAGTGGGGGCTGCCTCCACCCTCCAAACTGCTTCATGCTCCAGTCTGCTGGGCAGAGAAAGGAACTCAGCCCAAGCCCAGCCTGTCAGCTGCCCCGGACAGACTGGAGGAGACAGGTAAGAATTGGAGAACACAT
>NW_027910363.1:0-233 GCF_054177405.1 Leptonychotes weddellii
TTTTTTTAAGATTTTATTTATTTATTTGACAGATACAGCGAAGAGAGGGAACACAAGCAGGGGGAGCAGGAGCGGGAGTGGGAGCGGGAGCAGGAGAGGGAGAAGCAGGCTTCCCTATGAGCAGGGAGCCTGCTTCGGGGCTCGATCCCCTGGGATCATGATCTGAGCCGAAGGCAGTCGCTTAACCAACTGAGCCACCCAGGTGCCCAAGGCTTCTTGACTTTTGACCTGGA
>NW_027910364.1:0-233 GCF_054177405.1 Leptonychotes weddellii
TAATCTCTCATGGTTCATCTCCCCCTCCGATCTGCCCCCCCTTCATTTTTCCCTTCCTTCTCCTAATGTCCTCCATGCTATTCCTTATGTTCCACAAATAAGTGAAACCGTATGATAATTGACTTTCTCTGCTTGACTTATTTCACTTAGCATAATCTCCTCCAGTCCCATCCATGTTGATATAAAAGTTGGGTATTCATCCTTTCTGATGGCTGAGTAGTATTCCGTTGTAT
>NW_027910365.1:0-233 GCF_054177405.1 Leptonychotes weddellii
TGAAGAAACAGTTTTACCACTAACTGGGATCCATGAGTGCTGGAGAAGGCGCTTTTCTTTCTGGCAATGAACAGTTCCTTCTAGATGTGACAGGGCAACATGACAGGGTTACAATTCCAATCTGCAATATCTTGGATAATGAACTTCCAACTGTATCTAAAGTAGGATTTTGACATAAAAGAACAATTTAGTTTTCAGAGTTTTTATCTGGGTTTCTTTCAGAGATTTTTAGT
>NW_027910366.1:0-233 GCF_054177405.1 Leptonychotes weddellii
TTGCCGTATCTACAGATCGTTTTTTTTTTTTTTAAAGATTTTATTTATTTATTTGAGAGAGAGAGAATGAGAGACAGAGAGCACGAGAGGGAAGAGGGCAGAGGGAGAAGCAGACCCTCTGCCGAGCAGGGAGCCCGATGCGGGACTCGATCCCGGGACTCCAGGATCATGACCTGAGCCGAAGGCAGTCGCTCAACCAACTGAGCCACCCAGGCGCCCCGTACAGATCGTTT
>NW_027910367.1:0-233 GCF_054177405.1 Leptonychotes weddellii
AAGAGAAAACATTACCCCTTTTGCTTCCTCCCTGTCTGCTTAAGCTGGGACATTGGTCTTCTCATGCCTTTGGACTGGGATCTACACCATTTACATGGTTCTCAGGCCTCCTTTGGACTCTTGTAATTGCAATTACATCACTGACTTCCCTGGGTCTCCAGCTTGCAGATGGCAGATGTGGGACTTCTCAACTTTCATAATCATGTGAGCCAATTCCTCATAATAAATTTCCT
>NW_027910368.1:0-233 GCF_054177405.1 Leptonychotes weddellii
GAGAGAAGCAGGCTTCCCGCCGAGCAGGGAGCCTGATGCGGGGCTCGATCCCAGGACCCTGGGATCATGACCTGAGCCGAAGGCAGACGCTTAACGACTGAGCCACCCAGGTGCCCCAGACTGGTGCCTTTCTAATCATGGTTTGATTCTCTCTCCTTATCGTTTTCTCCTCTCCTGATCAATGTCCCTCATAAGTTCTCAGTGGTTGATTGTAGAGAGTTGCACATTTTCTC
>NW_027910369.1:0-233 GCF_054177405.1 Leptonychotes weddellii
AGCCGTAATTGGCATTGTTAAAAATCCCTTCATTGAGGGGCGCCTGGGTGGCTCAGTCGTTAAGCGTCTGCCTTCGGCTCAGGTCATGATCCCAGGGTCCTGGGATTGAGCCCCGCATCGGGCTCCCTGCTCCGCGGGGCGCCTGCTTCTCCCTCTCCCACTCTCCCTGCTTATGTTTCCTCTCTCGCTGTGTCTCTCTGTCAAATAAATAAATAAAATCTTTAAAAAAAAAA
>NW_027910370.1:0-233 GCF_054177405.1 Leptonychotes weddellii
AGGAAAACAGGCCAACACCCCGGCATGTAATAGTAAAACTCGCAAATAGTAGGACCAAGGAAACCATCTTAAAGGCAGTGAGGGGGAAGAGATTCCTAAAGTACAGAGGGAGGAACATCAGAATAACATCAGACCTATCCACAGAGAACTGGCAAGCCAGAAAGGGATGGCAAGACATATTCAGGGTACTAAACGAGAACATACCACCAAGAATACTTTATCTGACAAGGCTG
>NW_027910371.1:0-233 GCF_054177405.1 Leptonychotes weddellii
GACCGCCGCGGCTTCAGCTTAACGGTATTTGGAGGTCAACACGGTGCTCACGGCGCTGAAGAACTTGTCCAGGGAGGCGTGGACCGCAGGGGTGAAGTCCGCGGGGTGGTGGCAGGCCAGGGTCACCAGCAGGCAGTGGCTCAGGAGCTGCGGAGAGAAGGGACGTCAGCGGCCGCCCGCGCTCCACCTTCCGGAGCCCGGGGGCCGTCCGCCCTGCTAACAGGGCCCGCTGC
>NW_027910372.1:0-1443 GCF_054177405.1 Leptonychotes weddellii
CTTTCTCTGATTGACTTATTTTGCTTAGCATAATACCCTCTAGTTCCATCCATGTTGCAAAAGGCAAGATTTCGTTTTTTTGGTGGCTGCATAATAGTCCATTGTGTATGTATGTGTATATATATATACCACATTTTCTTTATCCACTCATCTTTTGATGGACATCTTGGCTCTTTCCACAGTTTGGTATTGTGGACATTGCTGCTATAAACATTGGGGTGCATGTACCCTTTCAGATCCCTACTTTTGTATCTTTGGGGTAAATACCCAGTAGTGCAATTGCTGGATCGTATGGTAGCTCTATTTTCAACTTTTTGAGGAACCTCCATACTGTTTTCCATTGTGGCTGCATCAGCTTGCATTCCCACCAACAGTGTAAGAGGGATCCCCTTTCTCTGCATCCCCGCCAACATCTGTCGTTTCCTGACTTGTTAATTTTAGCCATTCTGACTGGTGTGAGGTGGTATCTCATTGAGGTTTTGATTTGGATTTCCCTGATGCTGAGTAATGTTGAACACTTTTTCATGTGTCTGTTGGCCATTTGCATGCCTTCTTTGGAAAAATGTCTGTTCGTGTCTTGTGCCCATTTCTTGATTGGATCGTTTGTTCTTTGGCTGTTGAGTTGATAAGTTCTTTATAGATTTTGGATACTAGCTCTTTCTCTGATACGTCATTTGCAAATATCTTCTCCCATTTTGTCAGTTGTCTTTTGGTTTTTTTGACTATTTCCTTTGCTGTGGAAAAGCTTTTTATCTTGATGAAGTCCCAAGAGTTCATTTTTGCCCTTGCTTCCCTTGCCTTTGGCGGTGTTTCTAGGAAGAAGTTGTGGAGGCTGAGGTTGAAGAGGTTGCTGCCTGTGTTCTCCTCTAGGATTTTGATGGATTCCTGTCTCACTTTTAAGTCTTTTATCCATTTTGAGTCTATTTTTGTGTGTGGTGTAAGGAAATGGTCCAGGTTCATTCTTCTGCATGTGGCTGTCCAATTTTCCCAACACCATTTGTTGAAGAGACTGTCTTTTTTCCATTGGAGGTTCTTTCCTGCTTTGTCAAAGATTAGTTGACCATAGAGTTGAGGGTCCATTTCTGGGCTCTCTATTCTGTTCCATTGATCTATATGTCTGTTTTTTTGCCAGTACCATCCTGTCTTGATGATGACAGCTTTGTAATAGAGCTTGAAGTCCAGAATTGTGATGCCGCCAGCTTTGCTTTTCTTTTTCAACATTCCTCTGGCTATTCAGGATCTTTTCTGGTTCCATACAAATTTTAGGATTATTTGTTCCATTTCTTTGAAAAAAGTGGATGGTATTTTGACGGGGATTGCATTGAATGTGTAGATTGCTCTAGGTAGCATTGACATCTTCACAACTTCACATCTTCACATCTTCACATGAACATGGAACGTTTTTCCATTTCTTTGTGTCTTCCTCAATTTCTTTCATGAGTA
>NW_027910373.1:0-233 GCF_054177405.1 Leptonychotes weddellii
TGGAGGTGCCCAGGGAGGCCTCTGTAGCAGGCTTCTCCCACTCCTGGGGTGCCACGGCCAGGGAGTTGGGGGCAACTGCTGACTGCTTGCCTTGTTGGAAGTGGGGGCTGCCTCCACCCTCCAAACTGCTTCATGCTCCAGTCTGCTGGGCAGAGAAAGGAACTCAGCCCAAGCCCAGCCTGTCAGCTGCCCCGGACAGACTGGAGGAGACAGGTAAGAATTGGAGAACACAT
>NW_027910374.1:0-233 GCF_054177405.1 Leptonychotes weddellii
CTCCCTCTCCCACTTCCCCTGCTTGTGTTCCCTTTCTCACTGTGTCTCTCTCTGTCAGATAAATAAAATCTTTAAAAAAAAAAGTCACCCTAAACATGTAAAAAGAAGCAGGTGGAATTAATTTTAATAATATACTTCATTAACCCAGGATATCAAAACTGTTATCATTTCAACATGTAGTCTGTATAAAATATTATTTATTTTTATTCTTATGTTAATCCCCATACATTACA
>NW_027910375.1:0-233 GCF_054177405.1 Leptonychotes weddellii
CCAAGTTTGTGTCATTGCATATTTTCTGCCTTTTTCACTAGAATGCAGGTCCCAAGAGGGCAGGCTCTTTGTTTGGATCACTGCTATATCTCAACACCCAGAATAATGCCCACTAGATGGTAGGCGCTCCGTGACTTTTATTTACGTAAGTGAAATGAATGAATTGGTAAAACCTGCACTCTGACTACAGGCCAATACCCCCCATGTTGGTTTACCATGGGGTGAAACAAGAT
>NW_027910376.1:0-233 GCF_054177405.1 Leptonychotes weddellii
AACATAGTGTTTGTGGAATTCCTCTGTTGTGCATAACTACAGGGTTTTTGTTTTGGGGGTGTGTTTTTTTTTTTTTCATGTTTACTGATAACTGCTTAGTGTTCTCTTAAAACAATATCATGATTTTATTTACCCATTTTAATGTTTGTGAACATGAGGATTTTTTCTAGTTTTATCTATGTGGAAAAGTATTTTTTTTTAAAGATTTTATTTATTTATTTGAGAGAGAGAGA
>NW_027910377.1:0-233 GCF_054177405.1 Leptonychotes weddellii
GGGGCCTGTGGGATCTGCTGGGCTGCCTGGCCGGCTCTTCCCAGCCCTGCCGGAACGGGCATCGTGTGCTGTGGCCCTGGCAGAGTCCACGCTTCCCGGCCAGGTCCCTTCCTCTGCGTCACCTTCTGCAGCCAGGCCCACCCAGCCGCTCTTCCCCCAGATGACTTGTCCTGTAGTTCATTCACTCACTCATACATGCAGCAAACACTGCTGAGTGCCCACGGGAGCCAGGC
>NW_027910378.1:0-233 GCF_054177405.1 Leptonychotes weddellii
ATTGGAATTGTGTCACGAACAGCACCAGAAACCAATATTTGGGTTCCTTTCAATTTAAGGTAAAAGATCAGTTTGTACTATTGAGTGGAAGTTCCAATGTGCAACAAAATATACTGATCGAACAAGCCAATCAGAAATTTTGGTTTTAATTCAGTTACCTCATAGATGATTAGCCTTAGAGAAGAGTGACCTAATTGTACCAGAATGTCTCAAATATGACAAGAGCAATAAAC
>NW_027910379.1:0-233 GCF_054177405.1 Leptonychotes weddellii
GTGGGAGGGATGGGGTGGCTGGTTGATAGACATCGGGGAGGGTATGTGCTATGGTTTCCGCTGTGAAGTGTGCAAGACTGTTGAATCATAGATCTGTACCTCTGAAGCAAATAATACATTATATGTTAAAAAAAAAAAAAAGAAGAAAATAGCAGGATGGGAAAAATGAAGGGGTTGGAAATCGGAGGGGGAGACGAACCTGAGAGGCTATGGACTCTTAAATAAAACAAACT
>NW_027910380.1:0-233 GCF_054177405.1 Leptonychotes weddellii
TCCTGCAGAAGCAACGGAGGTGCCAAGGTACCGGGCAGGCTGGCGGGGGCGGGGGGGCTCCCGCCTGGCGCGGGCTGTGCCGGGAGGAAGGCGCAGGAGGCGGAGGGGCCACGCAGAGGCCCTCACCTGTGCGCCCCTTCCTTCCATCTTTCAGAAACGCTGAGGAAGCGGGCTGAGAAGGACAAAGGTAAGCGGGGAAGGAGGCAAGAGGCGCACTCTCTGCCCGCCTCCCT
>NW_027910381.1:0-233 GCF_054177405.1 Leptonychotes weddellii
ATAAGTGGGAGGAAATTAAACAACTTCATGAGGAAAAAAAATAGGCTGAGTTGTATTTTGAGATAGAACTTAAAGTCATGAAGTTGCAGGAAGTTTCACCTCAGAAACAGTTGTTTCTTTGAATTTTCAAAAGTAGACATGTGATGATGGCCTTAAGAATGATTTCTTTTGGGGGCTCCTGGCTGGTTCAATCAGAGGATCGTGTGACTCTTGATCTCGGGGTTGTGAGTTCA
>NW_027910382.1:0-233 GCF_054177405.1 Leptonychotes weddellii
TTTTGGAAGGCAGTTAAAAATTCTCATGACCCATGCTCTTTGGACAAGACCACACAGGTAGGCAGTGTCTGCTTTATGACAGCCGGGGTGGACTGCATGGAGACCCTTTCTCCTTCCACCAGTTGTTTGTCTGCTCTTCTGACCTCAAACTCTTGCTTTTCTTCCCCAACACAAGTCCAGTCGTATTGATATTTCTCATCTATATTGAATTTTGAAGTTTAAAGAGCGTTTGC
>NW_027910383.1:0-1443 GCF_054177405.1 Leptonychotes weddellii
ACTCCAGGATCATGACCTGAGCCGAAGGCAGTCGCTTAACCAACTGAGCCACCCAGGTGCCCCTATATGTTTTTTTTTTTTTTTAAGATTTTATTTATTTATTTGACAGACAGAGAGACAGCAAGAGAGGGAACACAAGCAGGGGGAGTGGGAGAGGGAGAAGCAGGCCTCCCGCTGAGCAGGGAGCCCGCTGCGGGGCTCGATCCCAGGACTCTGGGATCATGATCCGAGCCGAAGGCAGATGCTTAATGACTGAGCCACCCAGGTGCCCCAGTCTTTGATCCATTCTGAGTTGATTTTTATATATGGTGAAAGATAAGTGTTTGACTTCATTCTTTTGCATGTGGCTGTTCACTTTTCTGAATACTATTTGATGAAGAGACTGTCCTTTCACCATTGGATGGTCTTGGCACCCTTGTTGAAAATCATTTGACCATACAAGTGAGGGTTTATTTCTGGGCTCTATTTGTCTGTCTTTATGCTAATACCACACCGTTTGATTACTGTGGCTTTATAATATGTTTTGAAAATCAGGAAGTATGAATCCTTCAACTTTGTTCTTTTTCAAAATTGCTTTGGCTATTTGGGGTCCAGTGATGGCTTTTTACTTGGAAGCACAAGGGATCTGTCACAGCAGAAAAGAGGCTACAGAAACTTAGATCTTTGGATTCAAATGGGACAAAAGTCATTTGCTCCAGCCTCCGCTTAAACACTTCGGTGATGGGGAGCTCACAAGACAGCTGGTCTTGTGGTGAGTAGCTCTGATCATTAGGAATTCTCATACTAACCTTGACCTGTTTTCCTGGCATGTTTACCCAGCGATCTTGGACTCAGAGCAAGGATGTATGCCTAGGGTCAATCCTTTAATTTGTCATTATCTTCAAGAGACCATGCAAGACTTGCTACAGCCCTATAGGGCTGAAGCAATCTTTAAGTGACTGTCCATTATATAGATTCTTTCTAAAGTTCAGGGTGATCCTCAGAATCTTTGTCGGCCTCCTCGTTCTAACCCATTCACCTCTCCCAGGACCTCCTCATCTTCCCGGTCCTGTTTGGACTGGTCTGTTGGGTGGGCTACTCAGAGGCTCCCTTGAGAAGCATAGAACCATAGCTGCAGGAAGTGGGCATAATTTACCAAACTAGGATCACCTTAGGTAGGGGGTAATTTCTCCCATATTCCTCCCGGGAAGCCAGTACTTACCAGACCTTCCTGTCTATAATCAGGGTCTCTTGGGATAGACCAGTAAGGAGGTGGGGGTGGTAGAGGGCTGGAGAGAGAGCAGTCTGAGGGGTCCTGGGGACTTTCTGGCAGAATCTGACAGAAATGAGCATTGGATTGAGAGTCAGAACACTTGTGTTCTGGATCTGGCTCTGTCCCCCTCTGCCTGTGACACTTTGGACAAGTCATTAGCATCTCTGGACCCTGTTGTGTTTATCATTTTT
>NW_027910384.1:0-233 GCF_054177405.1 Leptonychotes weddellii
ATGCTGAATTGGAACTACTGTTAATGATTTCGTAAATTAAAATACAGTGTATATAATGTACATATAAGGGATAGAGGTCTTAAGCATAGAGCATAATACATTTTTACAACCTCAAATACCAGTATTCTTACAATCTGGATCAATATATACTGAGTATTACTAAAATGCTGGTCTCCACTGTGCACCCTCCTAGTCATTGCTATAGGCAACCACTGCTTCAACTTTTACCTTCA
>NW_027910385.1:0-233 GCF_054177405.1 Leptonychotes weddellii
AGGATGGAGAGGGGGGTTGAGGATGGAGAGGGGTGTTGAGGATGGAGAGGGGGGTTGAGGATGGAGAAGGAGAGTTGAGGATGGAGGGGGAGGGTTGAGGATTGAGATGGAGGGCTGAGGATGGAGAGGGGTTTGAGGACAGAGAGGGAGGGTGGAGGACGGAGAGGGAGGGTGAAGGACGGGGAGGGAGGGTGGAGGACGGAGAGGGAGGGTGGAGGATCGAGAAGGAGGGA
>NW_027910386.1:0-233 GCF_054177405.1 Leptonychotes weddellii
AACTTCATTGGACCTCTTCAAGCCCAGACACAGAACGATCACACTTTCATTTCTGCCCATTCCATGGGCCAAAGCAAGTCACATGGTCAAGCCCCGGGCCAGGGGACAGGAAGTACACTCTGCCCACAGGGAGACAAAGCAAGAGTGTGGCTGTAGGGAGAGCCAATAATCCTCTCTATCCTGGGATGGGACCGAGCCCTGGTTTAGAGGTTATGTACAAGGCCCCTCTCTTT
>NW_027910387.1:0-233 GCF_054177405.1 Leptonychotes weddellii
CATGGAGCACTGGGTTTTATACGCAAACAATGAATCATGGAACACTACATCAAAAACTAATGATGTAATGTATGGTGATTAACATAACATAATAAAAAAAGAAAGAAAGACATTAGAACCTAATGTTTGAATGGGCTTCTCATGTACATCATACCTTTAAGGGTCTTTAGTGAGCTCACAGGTTTTATAGTTTTTCTTCCAGTTTTAACATATACCTGAGGGACTAGGTTCCT
>NW_027910388.1:0-233 GCF_054177405.1 Leptonychotes weddellii
AATCTCATATGTGCACCTTAACGCCTTGTCTCTGTAAACCAGTTCCTTCTTACCCATGAAAATTAATTTTTTTATTCTTATGTTATTCCCCATACATTACATCATTAATTTTAGATGAAGTGTTCCATGATTCATTGTTTGTGCATAACACCCAGTGCTCCATGCAGAATGTGCCCTCCTCAATACCCACCACCAGGCTGGGGGGGGGGGGGGGGGGGGGGGGGGGGGGGGGG
>NW_027910389.1:0-233 GCF_054177405.1 Leptonychotes weddellii
TAGCGGGAGGGGAAGAATGAAGCGGGGGAAATCGGAGGGGTAGACGAACCATGAGAGACGATGGACTCTGAAAAACAAACTGAGGGTTCTAGAGGGGAGGGGGGTGGGAGGATGGGTTGGCCTGGTGGTGGGTATTGAGGAGGGCACGTTCTGCATGGAGCACTGGGTGTTATGCACAAACAATGAATCATGGAACACTACATCTAAAACTAATGATGTAATGTATGGGGATT
>NW_027910390.1:0-233 GCF_054177405.1 Leptonychotes weddellii
GAAAGTGGACTGGGGACGCCAGAAGGGGAGGCTGGAGGGGGAGCCTGCCACTCAGGGTCGGTTACAGGAACAACTGTCAGTTACAGACCCAACATTAGAACCCCCCACAGGAGAGACTCACCAGTCACAGGCCCCAGAGGGGAAGATGTAGGTTTCACCTCCTCCAAGAAACCCACCACCCCTGCAGCTCAGCAGGTGAGAACCCTCCATCACCTGAACCCCTGCTTTTCTCC
>NW_027910391.1:0-233 GCF_054177405.1 Leptonychotes weddellii
GGACTGCCTTTGCTGCATCCCAAAGATTTTGAACAGTTGTGTTTTCATTTTCATTGGTTTCCATGAATTTTTTTAATTCTTCTTTAATTTCCTGGTTGACCCATTCATTCTTTAGTAGGATGCTCTTTAGCCTCCATGTATTTGAGTTCTTTCCGACTTTCCTCTTGTGATTGAGTTCTAGTTTCAAAGCATTGTGGTCTGAAAATAGGCAGGGAATGATCCCAATCTTTTGG
>NW_027910392.1:0-233 GCF_054177405.1 Leptonychotes weddellii
AAGGAAATGGTCCAGTTTCATTCTTCTGCATGTGGCTATCCAATTTTCCCAACACCATTTGTTGAAGAGACTGTCTTTTTTCCATTGGACATTCTTTCCTGCTTTGTCAAAGATGAGTTGACCATAGAGTTGAGGGTCCATTTCTGGGCTCTCTATTCTGTTCCATTGATCTATGTGTCTGTTTTTGTGCCAGTACCATGCTGTCTTGATGATGACAGCTTTGTAATAGAGCT
>NW_027910393.1:0-233 GCF_054177405.1 Leptonychotes weddellii
GCTTTTCAAGTTTGTCACACTTATGCTGCCATGAGCTAGAAGGTAATTCACATCTGCTTTTCTTCTTTTTTTTTTTTACTTTTTAATTGTTATGCTAATCACCATACATTACATCATTAGTTTTTGATGTAGTGTTCCATGATTCATTGTTTGTGCATAACACCCAGTGCTCCATGCAGAACGTGCCCTCCTCAATACCACCACCAGGCCAACCCATCCTCCCACCCCCCTCC
>NW_027910394.1:0-233 GCF_054177405.1 Leptonychotes weddellii
ATTACTGACCTACTACAGCTCTGTTTTCTCCTATGGTATTTTGTTTTTGTTTTTTTTTTTCATTATGTTATGTTATGTTAATAATCATACATTACATCATTAGTTTTTGATGTAGTGTTCCATGACTCATTGTTTGCGTATAACACCCAGTGCTCCATGCAGAACGTGCCCTCCTTAATACCCATCACCAGGCTAACCCGGGGGGGGGGGGGGGGGGGGGGGGGGGGGGGGGG
>NW_027910395.1:0-233 GCF_054177405.1 Leptonychotes weddellii
GGACAGCTGGAAGGGGCCCGAGCGTCCACATGGATGAAGGGAGGAAGGGAGGAGGGTCTCAGCCTTGCGAGGAGCAGCCCCGAGGGCCTGATGCCGAGTGAAAGAAGCCAGACACGGAAGGACCAGCACTGCGTGCCCCACCTTCGTGAGGTCCCCGGGGCCGGCACAGTCAGAGACGGAGACGAGACGGCGGGCGCCGGGGCGGGGGAGGGGATGGGGAGCGAGCTTCCGTC
>NW_027910396.1:0-233 GCF_054177405.1 Leptonychotes weddellii
ACCACAAATTATGGCCCAACAGGAAAATTTGGCAGAACACTCAGTAAATTAGGTAAAACAAAACTGAATCTTAAAACACAAAATTTGGAAAATATAAGTTTTTCAGCATCCAATGACTAATTCTTTGAAGTTCAAATGCCTGACATCAGCCCATTCATCGAAAACAGGCAGCCAGATCCCTGCTTTCCCCGTTGTTGTTTTTTTTTTAAGCGGGGGGGGGGGGGGGGGTGGGC
>NW_027910397.1:0-233 GCF_054177405.1 Leptonychotes weddellii
CTCTCTCAAAGGCCAGGATTTAGGAATATGAAAAAGAGCTGGAGAAGATGCGGAACATAATTCCATTTGATCAGATGACCATTGAGGACCTGAATGAAGTCTTTCCAGAAACCAAATTAGACAAGAAGAAGTATCCCTATTGGCCTCACAAGCCAATTGAGAATTTATAAACTTGAGTTGGGGAGAAAGCTCTGGCCCTCGTATTGTAAATGCTGGACATTAAAAATAATGAT
>NW_027910398.1:0-233 GCF_054177405.1 Leptonychotes weddellii
TCATTGTTTGTGCATAACACCCAGTGCTCCATGCAGAATGTGCCCTCCTCAATACCCACCACCAGGCTAACCCATCCTCCCACCCCCCTCCCCTCTAGAACCCTCAGTTTGTTTTTCAGAGTCCATCGTCTCTCATGGTTCGTCCACCCCTCCGATTTCCCCCGCTTCATTCTTCCCCTCCCGCTACCTTCTTCTTCTTTTTTTTTTTCTTAACATATATTGCATTATTTGTT
>NW_027910399.1:0-233 GCF_054177405.1 Leptonychotes weddellii
GGGGGGGGGGGGTGGGGGGGGGGGGGGGGGGTTGGGGGTGGCTGGGTGATAGACATTGGGGAGGGTATATGCTATGGTGAGCGCTGTGAATTGTGTAAGATTGATGAATCACAGACCTGTACCTCTGAAACAAATAATATATGTTTAAAAAAGAGAGAGAGAGAAGATAGTAGGAAGGGAAAAATGAAGCGGGGGGGGAAATGAACCCTGAGAGACCATGGACTCTGAGAAAC
>NW_027910400.1:0-233 GCF_054177405.1 Leptonychotes weddellii
CACAGAAATCAGTGGCATTCCTATACACCAACAACAAGACAGAAGAAAGAGAAATTAAGGAGTCGATCCCATTTACAATTGCACCCAAAACCATAAGATACCTAGGAATAAATCTAACCAAAGAGGCAAAGGATCTGTACTCAGAAAACTATAAAATACTCATGAAAGAAATTGAGGAAGACACAAAGAAATGGAAAAACGTTCCATGCTCATGGATTGGAAGAACAAATATT
>NW_027910401.1:0-233 GCF_054177405.1 Leptonychotes weddellii
GGTTAGCCCGGTGATGGGTATTAAGGAGGGCACGTACTGCATGGAGCACTGGGTGTTATACAAAAACAATGAATCATGGAACACCACATCAAAAACCAATGATGTATTGTATGGTGACTAACATAAAAAAAAAAAAAAAAAGAACACTGAGGCACAGATAGAAGGGTAGATTGATCTCCAGGATCACACAGCCCGTAAGGGACAGAACCAGGATTTGAGCCTGGGCACTGCGA
>NW_027910402.1:0-1443 GCF_054177405.1 Leptonychotes weddellii
AGTCCATCATCTCTCATAGTTCGTCTACCCCTCCGATTTCCCCCCCTTCATTCTTCCCCTCCTGCTATCTTCTTCTTCTTTTTTTTTTTCTTAACATATATTGCATTATTTGTTTCAGAGGTACAGACCTGAGATTCAACAGTCTTGCACAATTCACAGCGCTTACCAGAGCACATACCCTCCCCAGTGTCTATCACCCAGTCACCCCATCCCTCCCACCCCACCCCCCACTCCAGCAATCCTCAGTTTGTTTCCTGAGATTAATAGAAAGTGTCTTTTTATACAACACACTAATCGTATACTAGGAGCATGCCTCTCATATGGAAGGTGACCACCACCTTTATCTAAATCACCCCAGGGCCAGATACCAGACAAGGAGACACCACCCCCCATAGCCCAAAGCCTGCCAGAATTAGTCCATCTAGCCAATCCTAAACTGTTGACCCTGCCCTGCCTTGCCTTTTCTGGGGGAAACCCCAAGAAAGGCTGTGGTCTATGCCTTCCCCTCACTCTTTTCTGCCTCCTGACCAAAACTGGTCCTTTCCACTGTGGCCCTAAGTGGCCTGGCAGGCCCCCTTCTCCTGGAAAATGGAAGTAGAGCATTCTTCTTCCCATGACATAGGCCTCTCCGCATCAGTGCTCAGTCATTGCCATAAATTAAATCCTATGGGTACAAATGAGACAGTGTCAAAACTGGCACATTGTGACGTCTACCCAAATTCCACGGCACAAAGCAAGTCCGACATCAGTATTGAGGGTGGATTTTACTCCTTTTCTGAGAACAACTGCAAAGACACATGGCAAAAGTTCTAGATATGGGGAAGGATGAAGAACTGGAAATAACACAGACTACCATCTCATTTTATAGTAATAATTTTTAAAAAGATACCCAGGAATTACTCTAATAAAAGATATTTCATTGGGCGCCTGGGTGGCTCAGTTGGTTAAGCGACGCCTTCGGCTCAGGTCATGATCCTGGAATCCCTGGATCGAGTCCCACATGGGGCTCCCTGCTCGGCAGGGAGTCTGCTTCTCCCTCTGACCCTCCCCCCTCTCATGCTCTCTCTCTCTCTCATTCTCTCTCTCAAATAAATAAATAAAATCTTTAAAAAAAAAAGATATTTCATGACCTTTACAGAGAAATGTATGCAAATTTATTCAAAGTATTTTAGAACCTACATAAATGGAGAAATAATATCATGTTATTACATAGAAAGACTCAAAGGTTTAAAAATGTCCATTTCCCCCAAATTAATCTATAATCCAGTGCAATTTCAATCCAAGAAAATTTGGGGAGAAAAAGAACAAGGTGAAGAATCTCAGCCTGAAGCAAGACTTACAGTAATTAAAACAACGTGAGGGGGTGCTGGGTGGCTCAGATGGTTGAGCGTCTGCCTTCGGCTCAGGTCATGATCCCGGGGTCCTGGGATCAAGCCCCGCGTC
>NW_027910403.1:0-233 GCF_054177405.1 Leptonychotes weddellii
ATTTTCCTCCGTATGTCACTGCCAAATAAATCATGAAGGAAAACCTATTTTGGATACTGTTGTGGATATCAGAAGAAAATTACACATTTGCTATATCCAGCATTGTTACTGTTCCTTGAAATCATGTTGTGAGCTCATGATCTACACCAGTGGGTCCTTGATTTTCATCCAGTAGAGGCATAAGCAGTAGGTCAAGTGTATTCATAAGATCAGCATTTCCTCCAGATCTTCAC
>NW_027910404.1:0-233 GCF_054177405.1 Leptonychotes weddellii
GATGCTCTTTAGCCTCCATGTATTTGCGTTCTTTCCAACTTTCCTCTTGTGTTTGAGTTTGAGTTTCAAAGCCTTGTGGTCCAAAAATATGCAGGGAATGTTCCCAGTCTTTTGGTACTGGTTGAGACCTGATTTGTGTCCCAGGATGTGATCTATTCTGGAGAATGTTCCATGGGCACTAGAGAAGAATGTGTATTCTGTTGCTTTGGGATGGAACTTTCTGAATAGATCTG
>NW_027910405.1:0-233 GCF_054177405.1 Leptonychotes weddellii
TGTGGTATATATATACAATGGAATATTATGCAGCCATCAAAAGGAATGAGATCTTGCCATTTGCAACGACGTGGATGGAACTGGAGGGTATTATGTTGAGTGAAATAAGTCAAACAGAGAAAGACATGTATCATATGATCTCATTGATATGAGGAATTCTTAATTGCAGGAAACAAACTGAGTGTTGTTGGAGTGGGGGGTGGGGTGGGAGGGATGGGGTGACTGGGTGATAG
>NW_027910406.1:0-233 GCF_054177405.1 Leptonychotes weddellii
ACAATAAATACCTTTTTTAACAACTCATTTGTGCCACACAGAATTCTTAAGATGGCACCTAGAGTCGTGTCCCTGGTATTCACGTCCTATATAATTCTCTTTCCTTGAGTGTTGATGGAATTGTATGGAATTTCATTTCTGTGATAGTTTAGGTTATATGGGAAAAAATGAAGGGATTTTGCAAATATGATTAAGGCCACTAATCAATAATTTTAAACTAATGAAAAGGGATA
>NW_027910407.1:0-233 GCF_054177405.1 Leptonychotes weddellii
CCTGCACCTGCTGGATTTCTCTCCTCCCCACCATGGTTGGGGCGGTTGTCGCTTGGGCTCCATGCGCTCTGAGTCTGTGCCGTCCGTCCTCCAGCTCGTAGTTCAGCCTCTCTCCCTGGCTTTGCCGAAACAAGGTTTTCCATCCATTCCTAAAGGGTGAGGAGGTGCCTTCCTGAAAACTTGGGGTCCTGGGGACTTTCGATCTGGATCCTTCCCCCGGGTGTCCTAAGATG
>NW_027910408.1:0-233 GCF_054177405.1 Leptonychotes weddellii
TACAAAGCTGTCATCATCAAGACAGCATGGTACTGGCACAAAAACAGACACATAGATCAATGGAACAGAATAGAGAGCCCAGAAATGGACCCTCAACTCTATGGTCAACTCATCTTCGACAAAGCAGGAAAGAATGTCCAATGGAACAAAGACAGTCTCTTCAACAAATGGTGTTGGGAAAATTGGATAGCCACATGCAGAAGAATGAAACTGGACCATTTCCTTACACCACA
>NW_027910409.1:0-233 GCF_054177405.1 Leptonychotes weddellii
ACAATAAATACCTTTTTTAACAACTCATTTGTGTCACACAGAATTCTTAAGATGGCACCTAGAGTCGTGTCCCTGGTATTCACGTCCTATATAATTCTCTTTCCTTGAGTGTTGATGGAATTGTATGGAATTTCATTTCTGTGATAGTTTAGGTTATATGGGAAAAAATGAAGGGATTTTGCAAATATGATTAAGGCCACTAATCAATAATTTTAAACTAATGAAAAGGGATA
>NW_027910410.1:0-233 GCF_054177405.1 Leptonychotes weddellii
AGCTGCCCAACCGACTGAGCCACCCGGGAGCCCCTAAACCAGGATCTTTAAAGATAGAACTTTGCTTGGTAATCTTACTTATTAAAGTGTTCATGATGTGTGGCCTCCGTAACAATTTATTAAATAATCTTCCTGTCTCCCGCAATGTATAAAGTACTATGAGTTGTCTTGGCTAAGCCAGAAGAGTTCAGTGTATTAAGTACTTTCCAAGTGCTCAGAACATATTTGCATCA
>NW_027910411.1:0-233 GCF_054177405.1 Leptonychotes weddellii
GGTACATACCTCAATATCATAAAAGCCATCTATGAAAAACCTACAGCGAATATCATTCTCAATGGGGAAAAACTGAGAGCTTTCCCCCTAAGGTCAGGAACGCGGCAGGGATGTCCACTATCACCACTGCTATTCAACATAGTATTGGAAGTCCTAGCCACAGCAATCAGACAACAAAAAGAAATCAAAGGCATCCAAATTGGCAAAGAAGAAGTCAAACTCTCACTCTTTGC
>NW_027910412.1:0-233 GCF_054177405.1 Leptonychotes weddellii
CACATTTTTTTATTTTTATTTTATTTTATTTTATTTTTTTAAAGATTTTATTTATTTATTTGACAGAGAGAGACACAGCGAGAGAGGGAACACAAGCAGGGGGAGTGGGAGAGGGAGAAGCAGGCTCCCCGCAGAGCAGGGAGCCCGATGCGGGACTCGATCCCAGGACCCTGGGATCATGACCTGAGCTGAAGGCAGTTGCTTAACCAACTGAGCCACCCAGGCGCCCTGTG
>NW_027910413.1:0-1443 GCF_054177405.1 Leptonychotes weddellii
TTTATTCCTGGGCTGCAAGGTTGATTCAACATCTGTAAGTCAATCAATGTGATACAATACATTAATAAAAGAAAGAACAAGAACCATATGATCCTCTCAATAGATGCAGAAAAAGCATTTGACAAAGTACAGCATCTTTTCTTGATCAAAATTCTTAAGACTATAAGGATAGAGGGTACATACCTCAATATCATAAAAGCCATCTATGAAAAACCACAATGAATATCATTCTCAGTGGGGAAAAACTGAGAGCTTTCCCCCTAAGGTCAGGAACACGGCAGGGATGTCCACTATCACACTGCTATTCAACATAGTATTAGAAGTCCTAGCCACAGCAATCAGACAACAAAAAGAAATAAAAGGCATCCGAATCGGCAATGAAGAAGTCAAACTCTCACTCTTTGCAGATAATATGACACTTTATGTGGAAAACCCAAAACACTCCACCCCAAAACTGCTAGAGGCAAAGAATCTGTACTCAGAAAACTATAAAATACTCATGAAAGAAATTGAGGGAAGACACAAAGAAATGGAAAAATGTTCCATGCTCATGGATTGGAAGAACAAATATTGTGAAGATGTCAATGCTACCTAGAGCAATCTACACATTCAATGCAATCCCCATCAAAATACCATCCACTTTTTTCAAAGAAATGGAACAAATCATCCTAAAATGTGTATGGAACCAGAAAAGACCCCGCATAGCCAGAGGAATGTTGAAAAAGAAAAGCAAAGCCAGCGGCATCACAATTCCGGACTTCCAGCTCTATTACAAAGCTGTCATCATCAAGACAGCATGGTACTGGCACAAAAACAGACATATAGATCAATGGAACAGAATAGAGAACCCAGAAATGGACCCTCAACTCTATAGTCAACTAATCTTTGACAAAGCAGGAAAGAATATCCAATGGAAAAAAGTCTCTTCAACAAATGGTGTCGGGAAAATTGGACAGCCACATGCAGAAGAATGAAACTGGACCATTTCCTTACACCACACACAAAAACAGACTCCAAATGGTTGAAAGACCTAAAGGTGAAACAGGAGTCCATCAAAATCCTAAAGGAGAACACAGGCAGCAACCTCTTCGACCTCAGCTGCAGCAACTTCTTCCTAGAAACATTGCCAAAGGCAAGGGAAGCAAGGGCAAAAATGAACTACTGGGACTTCATCAAGATAAAAAGCTTTTGCACAGCAAAGGAAACAGTCAACAAAACCAAAAGACAACCGACAGAATGGGAGAAGATATTTGCAAATGACATATCAGATAAAGGGCTAGTATCCAAAATCTATGAAGAACTTATCAAACTCAACACCCAAAGAACAAATGATCCAATGAAGAAATGGGCAGAAGACATGAACAGACATTTCTCCAAAGAAGACATCCAAATGGCCAACAGACACAAGAAAAGTGCTCAACATCGCTCGGCATCAGGGAAATT
>NW_027910414.1:0-233 GCF_054177405.1 Leptonychotes weddellii
TACCTCTGAGACAAATAATGCAAGATATGTTAAGAAAAAGAAAGAAGAAGAAGAAGGTAGCGGGAGGGGAGGAATGAAGCGGGGGAAATCGGAGGGGTGGACGAACCATGAGAGAAGATGGACTCTGAAAAACAAACTGAGGGTTCTAGAGGGGAGGGGGGTGGGAGGATGGGTTGGCCTGGTGGTGGGTATTGAGGAGGGCACGTTCTGCATGGAGCACTGGGTGTTGTGCA
>NW_027910415.1:0-233 GCF_054177405.1 Leptonychotes weddellii
TTTTTTTTTTATTCTTATGATAATCCCCATACATTACATCATTAGTTCTAGATGAAGTGTTCCATGATTCATTGTTCGTGCACAACACCCAGTGCTCCATGCAGAACGTGCCCTCCTCAATACCCACCACCAGGCCAACCCATCCTCCCACACCCCTCCCCTCTAGAACCCTCAGTTTGTTTTTCAGAGTCCATCTTCTCTCATGGTTCGTCCACCCCTCCGATTTCCCCCGC
>NW_027910416.1:0-233 GCF_054177405.1 Leptonychotes weddellii
TGAAAAACAAACAGGGTTCTGGAGGGGAGGGGGGTGGGAGGATGGGTTAGCCTGGTGGTGGGTATTGAGGAGGGCACATTCTGCATGGAGCACTGGGTGTTATGCACAAACAATGAATCATGGAACACTTCATCTAAAACTAATGATGTAATGTATGGGGATTAACATAAGAATAAAAAAAAATAAATTAAAAAAAAAAAAGTTCTTTAGAATGAGAAGCATATGTAACTAAG
>NW_027910417.1:0-232 GCF_054177405.1 Leptonychotes weddellii
AACGCAATTCTCAAAAAAAAATTATGGCTATCAGCACACAGAATTTGATGGGATCAAAGAGACTTAATTTTTTAGAGATTTCCATTGCCATCAGCCTGGGTGAAAAATTGATTGCCAGACTTGTAAAATGATTTTGGCACTTGGTTTTCTGGGGCAGGAAGCAGGCTGGGAAATTTCCTTATTCCCCTCAGAGAAAGTCTATTTCCCAAAGTCTAGATCAGCTGTAGCCAAG
>NW_027910418.1:0-232 GCF_054177405.1 Leptonychotes weddellii
AACGCAATTCTCAAAAAAAAATTATGGCTATCGGCACACAGAATTTGATGGGATCAAAGAGACTTAATTTTTTAGAGATTTCCATTGCCATCAGCCTGGGTGAAAAATTGATTGCCAGACTTGTAAAATGATTTTGGCACTTGGTTTTCTGGGGCAGGAAGCAGGCTGGGAAATTTCCTTATTCCCCTCAGAGAAAGTCCATTTCCCAAAGTCTAGATCAGCTGTAGCCAAG
>NW_027910419.1:0-232 GCF_054177405.1 Leptonychotes weddellii
AAGATCACCTGATTATGAAAATCTTTATGTACCCCTGAAATCTGACATTTTGGGCTGTGATTCTGAAGCAAAGTGGGCATTGAAAGAAAACATCACTGTTTCAGAAACTAAACAGTAATTCTAATTTATTTTTGTTGAAATAATAATCGCATATTATTCTAATAGAAGCCTCCTGTCTCTCTCTCACTCATGTCCTTATATAAACATCTGTCCATAGAACATTCTCATTTAT
>NW_027910420.1:0-232 GCF_054177405.1 Leptonychotes weddellii
AACCCCTATTTTTTCCTCCAGCTTTGAGAAAACCTCTTTCCCCAGTGAGACTAGAAGCTCCAGGAGAGCAGCGTCACCTTCACTGAGGTCTCCCCAGCCCTGCACTGTCTCCACCTCGGTGGCCACTCTACCAACACATTTTGAATGTGTGATATGGTTTTTAGTCAGTGCCTGGCTCTGTGTACCTGAAGTGAAACCACAGTTGATACAAATTGCAGACTATATATTAAGT
>NW_027910421.1:0-232 GCF_054177405.1 Leptonychotes weddellii
AACATCTGGTGAGCTGCCAAATTCTACCTCCGTGTAATATCCCAGGACCTCAGCAGAAATGTCAGTGGTTCTCCTTTCCTTGATGAATAAGGTCCAAAGTCCTTTAGTCAGCCCTGAGTGCACTCTCTGCTCTTTCCCCAGCCTCCTCGCCTTCTTTCCTTTCCTCTTCCTACCCCTGCTGCTCTTGCCAAACTGAACCGCAGCTGTGCTTGGCTCATCTTGATCATACTCC
>NW_027910422.1:0-232 GCF_054177405.1 Leptonychotes weddellii
CAAGGGATCCCTGAATTCATTTGGACCCTTATATTGCTTATGGACTGAATAAATAACATGCCTTACAATCTATGCCCTATGGGGCCTCTGTGACAAACAAAACAGAAATAATCCATTTAAAGCCTGCCTGAAGTCTCTTGTGATTATGTGTGGCTTTCCTTTATTTGGACCTCAGAGGCATACAGTTTAAGTGGTCATAACCCTTGATTTATGACCACTTGTCATCATTAGC
>NW_027910423.1:0-232 GCF_054177405.1 Leptonychotes weddellii
CAAAAACACCATTCTCCCCGTTGACTGTTTCCTCCCAGGCTTACTTTCTTCTCTTTCCTTGTATCAAGTCTGGACCCACGGTCCATGCTTTCTCAAACTAGAAGCCTCAGCTCCTTCCAACCTGGTCCCTTTTTGCAGCGTCTCCACTAAAAAATTCCAACTCCTGGAGAACTCCAGCCCTCTGCTCACGCTGTCCTTTCCTGCTGGAAAATATCAGACAAATCTGTGCCTC
>NW_027910424.1:0-1443 GCF_054177405.1 Leptonychotes weddellii
ATAAAAAGCTTCCAGGACAAACAAAAACTAAAGGAATTTGCAAACACAAAACCAGCCCTACAGGAAATATTGAAAGAGGTCCTCTAAGCAAAGAGAGAGCCTAAAAGTAACAGACACCAGAAAGGAACACAGACAATATAGAGTAACAGTCACCTTACAGGCAATACAATGGCACTAAATTCATACCTTTCAATAGTTACCCTGAATGTAAATGGGCTGAATACCCCAATCAAAAGACACACGGTATTAGATTGGATAAAAAAACAAGACCCATCAATATGCTGTCTGCAAGAGACTCATTTTAGACCCAAAGACACCCCCAGATTGAAAGTGAGGGGGTGGAAAACCATTTACCATGCTAATGGACACCAAAAGAAAGCTGGGGCAGCAATCCTTATATCAGGCAAATTAGATTTTAAAACAAAGACTGTAGTAAGAGACAAGGAAGGACACTATATCCTACTTAAAGGGACTATCCAAAAAGAACTAACAATTGTAAATATCTATGCCCCTAACATGGGAGCAGCCAATTATATAAGCCAATTAATAACAAAAGGAAAGAAACACATCGACAACAATACAATAATAGTGGGGGACTTTAACAGCCCCCTCACTGAAATGGACAGATCATCTAAGCAAAATATCAACTAGGAAATAAAGACTTTAAATGACACACTGGATCAAATGGACTTCACAGATATATTCAGAACATTCCATCCCAAAGCAACAGAATACATGTTCTTCTCTAGTGCCCATGGAACATTCTCCAGAATAGATCACATCCTAGGTCACAAATCAGGTCTCAACTGGTATCAAAAGATTGGGATCATTCCCTGCATATTTTCAGACCACAATGCTTTGGAACTAGAATTCAAGCACAAGAGGAAAGTTGGAAAGAACTCAAATACATGGAAGCTCAAGAGCATCCTACTAAAGAATGAATGGATCAACTAGGAAATTAAAGAAGAATTTAAAAAAATTCATGGAAACAAATGAAAATGAAAACACAATTGTTCAAAATCTTCGGGATGCAACAAAGGCAGTCCTAAGAGGAAAGTATACAGCAATATAAAAACAAGAAAGGTCTCAAATACACAACCTAACCCTACACCTAAAGGAGCTGGAGAAAGAACAGCAAATAAAGGCTAAACCCAGCAGGAGAAAAGAAATAATAAAGATCAGAACAGAAATCAATGAAATAGAAACCAAAAGAACAGTACAACAGATCAACAAAACTAGGAGCTGGTTCTTTGAAAGAATTAACAAGATTGAGAAACCCCTGGCCAGACTTATCAAAAAGAAAAGAGAAATGACCCAAATAAAATCATGAATGAAAGAGGAGAGATCACAACCAACACCAAAGAAATACAAACAATTATAACAACATATTATGAGCAACTCTATGCCAGCAAATTAGATAACCTGGACGAAATGGATTCATTT
>NW_027910425.1:0-232 GCF_054177405.1 Leptonychotes weddellii
AGCCGAAGGCAGTCGCTTAACCGACTGAGCCACCCAGGCGCCCTAAATGCACAAATTTTCAGTGAGCACTTAAAATTTCTCTCACTGCTTGGTTCCTTTTATTCTTCTTGGAATCTCCAACACTTGGTACAGTATCCAGCACATAACTGGATAGATACCTCGTTCATTTTGTTCAGTTAGGTAGAGAAGTGAACTGATGCATTCACCAGTCAACAATTTTAAATAGATACTA
>NW_027910426.1:0-232 GCF_054177405.1 Leptonychotes weddellii
ACCACCACCACCACCACCGCCAAATCACCTTCATCACCATCATCATGACCACCTCCCTCACCACTACCATTAGGACCTCCATCACCACCATCACTGTTACCAGCACAGTCACTACCACCGAAACCACTACCATCATCATCACCGTCATCACCACCACCACCCCATCACCACCTCCATCACCACCATCAGCACCATCACCACCAACACCATCATCACCACCGTCACCACCACC
>NW_027910427.1:0-232 GCF_054177405.1 Leptonychotes weddellii
AAAACGAAATTTCCAGAATTAATGACAGTGGGGTTACTTTTTGTAAGAGTGTTTTGGGGAAATTTTTAAAATTATGTGATTATTTGGAATAAAATTGGTGTTTCTGTGGGAAAGAGGATTAGATCATGTTGTCATTCTTTCTTAATATATTAGCAATTTCCCCTTTCAGAAGCAAAAGTACATAACTTTTAACTTGCCATCTTCATATCATAACTTTTGTATCGATCCTAGA
>NW_027910428.1:0-232 GCF_054177405.1 Leptonychotes weddellii
ACAAGAATCATGATCCATGAGTAAAAAAACCGGTAAGGCAGACTTCACTGAAATTAAAAACTTCTGCAATGTTAAGGACGCTGTTATGACAATGAAAAGGCAACACAAAAACTGGAGAAAATATATTTTTTAAAGATTTATTTGTTTGAGAGAGAGAGTGAGCGCAAGAGAGCAAGCAGGGGGAGGAACAGAGGGAGAGGGAGAGAGAGAATCTCAAGCAGACCAAAGAGCC
>NW_027910429.1:0-232 GCF_054177405.1 Leptonychotes weddellii
AACCCCTATTTTTTCCTCCAGCTTTGAGAAAAACTCTTTCCCCAGTGAGACTAGAAGCTCCAGGAGAGCAGCGTCACCTTCACTGAGGTCTCCCCAGCCCTGCACTGTCTCCACCTCGGTGGCCACTCTACCAACACATTTTGAATGTGTGATATGGTTTTTAGTCAGTGCCTGGCTCTGTGTACCTGAAGTGAAACCACAGTTGATACAAATTGCAGACTATATATTAAGT
>NW_027910430.1:0-232 GCF_054177405.1 Leptonychotes weddellii
AACATCTGGTGAGCTGCCAAATTCTACCTCCGCGTAATATCCCAGGACCTCAGCAGAAATGTCAGTGGTTCTCCTTTCCTTGATGAATAAGGTCCAAAGTCCTTTAGTCAGCCCTGAGTGCACTCTCTGCTCTTTCCCCAGCCTCCTCGCCTTCTTTCCTTTCCTCTTCCTACCCCTGCTGCTCTTGCCAAACTGAACCCCAGCTGTGCTTGGCTCATCTTGATCATACTCC
>NW_027910431.1:0-232 GCF_054177405.1 Leptonychotes weddellii
GAGAACTGTTGGTGATGAGAACAGGCAAGGACAAAAAAAATTATAAACGATATTTCTCCAGCATTTGACATTTTACTCCCAGTGGTCTATTAGCTTAAAAAAAAAAAGAGAGAGAGAGAATCAGCACTTAAAAGATTTGTGCTCAGTTTGTATCATGCTGCTTTACTGCTACCTATCATTAGATTTTTATGTATTCTAGGACATTTGTATAAAATATGCCATTCTAGGTTCA
>NW_027910432.1:0-232 GCF_054177405.1 Leptonychotes weddellii
ACAGATGTTGGCAAGGATGCAGAGAAAGGGGAACCCTCTTACACCTTTGGTGGGAATGTAAGCTGGTGCAGCCACTCTGGAAAACGGTATGGAGGATCCTCAAAAAGATGAAAATAGAGCTACCTTATGGCCCATCAATTGCACTACTGGGTATTTACCCCAAAGATACAAGTGTAGTGATCCAAAGGTGCACATGCACCCCAATGTTTCTAGCAGCAGTGTCCACAATAGC
>NW_027910433.1:0-232 GCF_054177405.1 Leptonychotes weddellii
GAGAGCCCCCCCAGGACCTCCCGCTTGGGTGCACACCCAGGGTAGGCGCGGGCACCTGCTCAGACCTTTCAGCCTGAGGAACCCCTGCACCGCGCGAAATTTAAACCATCCTGTGCAAATTGGTTATTTTTAAATAGAGCATCTCTGTGTATTCTTATTTTTTAAAGCAATATAACAAAGTGTCTGTTCTGGAGCAGGTGCACAAGGCTCTGAGCGTCATCCGAGAACAGAC
>NW_027910434.1:0-1443 GCF_054177405.1 Leptonychotes weddellii
TCTCCACCATCCCATCAATAGCTCTGAATGCTGCATGATAGACAACCATGGGTACAAAAACCATCCAGGGTACCCAGAGTACCCAGGGATTGGCTTAATTAGAGTTTGTTTGGGCCAGCTTAGAAATGGCCAGATGCTCAGCGCCATTAGGAAGTATAACCCACCCTCCATCTCTCACCATATATCCATATATTAAATAGCAATCCTTTTGTTGTTGTTATTGCTTTAATTCCTCTCCACATCTCCCTGTTCTTCTGTCATCTATTCAGGCAATGTGCTCGATCCATGCTTCATCACCTCAGGGGAGGGCTGAGGCAAGAATGGAAACCAGAAGAGCACAAAGTACTTTGGCTTTATTTCTAAAGCCTAGGAAAACTGAAGGAGTTGTGTTTCAGTGGATGAGGTACAAGGAAGAAAGAATGGGATGCCTAGACATGGAGTCCTTTGATGATGCTGGAAAGGAGGATTTCTACCAATTGGAAACATCTTCCCAGGGAGAAGGTGGGAAAGAAGTAAAGAGGGAGAGCAGGAGGCTGGTAGAGCTCTGTAGGTTTCATATGGAAAAAGAGAGCTAGCATCAAACATCTTTCTTCTTAGAAGCACCACCAGGGAATGTCAAGACTCTAAAAACGAACAACTGTGGTATAAATCTGAGGAAATAGAATCATAGGCAATCTCACAAAAATTTGTGGACCTTCAGTGGCTATAGAAGCAGCAGAACTCCCCTGGACTTGAGGCCATGTTGATGGGCACAATACATTTCCATTCAACCTGTGTGAATGAGGACTCAGGGAGCTTCCCTTATTCCTTGACCCAGAGCATAGGACTCTGAAACTGTGATTGGGAGGAGCACTGGGAAAGGCTGAGTTAGTTTTTTAGTCTGCTGGTGGAATAAAACAACAATCATATTATTTGCACACCTGAACTTGTGGACTGAAATTCATACCCACGTGCCATTTTAAAGAACTGTATTATTGACTATTTCAAGTCCAGTGCCATTGTCAGGAACTGTATCTTATCTTTCATTTAGGTTGTATTATCCTGCAGGTAACAGAAAAATTATGGCTGAGGCAAACAAGTTTTTTTGGTAGTTTCTTTTGTTCATTTGTTTATTTTTCCTGAAGGAATAAGAGGTAGATGTTCACAGATGTTGATTTCAGACATACATTGATGTCATCCGGAGCATAAGCTTGTTCCTTCTGCTATGCTTACCATGTTGATGTCACTCTCTTGCCATGTCATTATCATAACCTCAGACATCACGTTCATGTTTAAAGTAAGTATAAGAGGAAAGACAGGTGCCAGCTACATCTGAACTTTTTTATTAGAAAAGAAAATGTTTTCCCAGGAAGCTTCAGTTCATCTCATTGAACATCTACTGGTATGCCTTGCTGTGAGGGATGTTGGGGCTGAATAGATTGCTGTAATGAATAAAATCAGGGT
>NW_027910435.1:0-232 GCF_054177405.1 Leptonychotes weddellii
AAGTTGGAGAGACAATGATGAGCTATTTCATTCCACTTAAACAACTCAATTGAAATTAAAAATATATTAATTCATCTTTTTTGTCTTTCATATCAAAAATCATTTATTCTCCTTGTCGCTATTATAATGCAAGTTTTCTATTCTACCAACTTTGTAAATTATTTGAAAACTGTGTTACAGTAAAATGTTAAAAACTTTTCATCTCTCTTTTTATCTCCCTCTCTTGTTTAAA
>NW_027910436.1:0-232 GCF_054177405.1 Leptonychotes weddellii
ACCGAACGTCAATACTGTGCGCAAAGTCTTATCAAAGAATATTTGCTGCCATTTCACAGAAAACAGATTGCGAGTTAATACTGAGGAGCAAAGTGTTGAGAAAGATTTTCAAAGAATTCAAGTCCTATCATTGTATTACTTTGCCCTTCAGCCACAGATTGTTAGCTTTTTAAACTAAATCATCAATATCATCAATGTTATATATATATTTTTTAAAAAAAGAACCACAGAC
>NW_027910437.1:0-232 GCF_054177405.1 Leptonychotes weddellii
ACCGAACGTCAATACTGTGCGCAAAGTCTTATTAAAGAATATTTGCTGCCATTTCACAGAAAACAGATTGCGAGTTAATACTGAGGAGCAAAGTGTTGAGAAAGATTTTCAAAGAATTCAAGTCCTATCATTGTATTACTTTGCCCTTCAGCCACAGATTGTTAGCTTTTTAAACTAAATCATCAATATCATCAATGTTGTATATATATTTTTTAAAAAAAGAACCACAGAC
>NW_027910438.1:0-232 GCF_054177405.1 Leptonychotes weddellii
AGCCCGATGTGGGGCTTGATCCCAGGGCCCTGGGATCATGACCTGAGCCGAAGGCAGACGCTTAACGACTGAGCCCCCCAGGTGCCCCTCATTATGACCTTCTAAGGCATTTTTCGCCTAATGGTTCTCCTCCCCTCAAGACATATTAACACCACAGATATACTGTATATCTGTTTATGTTGTCAGGTGTCAGTTGTCAACTTTGAAGGGATACAAACCATTGTAATATTGA
>NW_027910439.1:0-232 GCF_054177405.1 Leptonychotes weddellii
GAGATTTGGGGAGAGTGACACACTCAGAGGGCATGGAAGCTCCACACCCCGTCCCCATTCCTCGCCCTGTGCATCTCTTCCATCGGCTGTTCCTGAGTTACGTCCTTTTCATAATAAACTGGGGATCTAGTAAGTACAGTGTTTCTCTGAGTTCTGTGAGCCGCTCTGGTAGATTAATCGAACCCAAGGGGGGAACCTGGGATGTCTAGCTGGGAGCCAAAGCACAGGGGAC
>NW_027910440.1:0-232 GCF_054177405.1 Leptonychotes weddellii
CCCCCCACACCCCGCCCTATGCATCACTTCCACTGGGCTCTTCCTGACTCATGCCCTTTATAACAAACCAGTGACAGCGCATACATGTTTCCCAGAGTTCTGCGAACTCGAGGAAGGGGTTGTGGGAACCTCCAATTCATAGCCAGTTCCTTGTGCAGCAAGTTGTGTGCACCCTGGGGACCCTCTACTTGGGGCTGGCATCTGAAGTGGGGAGAGTCTGGTGGGACCGAGC
>NW_027910441.1:0-232 GCF_054177405.1 Leptonychotes weddellii
GAGATTTGGGGAGAGTGACACACTCAGAGGGCGTGGAAGCTCCACACCCCGTCCCCATTCCTCGCCCTGTGCATCTCTTCCATCGGCTGTTCCTGAGTTACGTCCTTTTCATAATAAACTGGGGATCTAGTAAGTACAGTGTTTCTCTGAGTTCTGTGAGCCGCTCTGGTAGATTAATCGAACCCAAGGGGGGAACCTGAGATGTCTAGCTGGGAGCCAAAGCACAGGGGAC
>NW_027910442.1:0-232 GCF_054177405.1 Leptonychotes weddellii
CTGTCTTACGACCCTGAGATCATGACCTGAGCTGAAACCAAGAGTCCACCACCCAACTGACTGAGCCACCCAGGCGCCCCACAAAATTTAGTGTCTTAAGACAACAATCATTTTATTTATTTGTTCACAATTCTGTAACTTGGGCAGGGCTCAATGGGGACAGCTCATCTCCCCTTCACATGGCATCAATTAGGCTGAGTTGACTGATGTTAGAGTCAACTCCTGGATAGCC
>NW_027910443.1:0-232 GCF_054177405.1 Leptonychotes weddellii
GAGAAGCCAGTTGGTAAAAAGTTATATTTGCATGATAATTTAAAAGAATTTGTAACTTATAATCATATATAGCAATTCTTTTAGCAGAATGTCCAAGCAGCATTTCCTCTGGATCTGTCTCTTTTTTTAAGTGTTTTTTTTAAGATTTTATATATTTATTTGTCAGAGAGCGAGCACAAGCAGGGGGAGCGGCAGGCAGAGGGAGAAGTAGGCTCCCTGCTGAGCAAGGAGC
>NW_027910444.1:0-1443 GCF_054177405.1 Leptonychotes weddellii
AGAAAGAAAGAGAAAGAAGGAGAAAGAAAGGAAGAAAGAAAGAGAGAAAGAAAGAAAGAAAGAGAAAGAAAGAGAGAAAGAGAGAAAGAAAGAGAGAAAGAGAGAAAGAAAGAAAGAGAGAAAGAAGAGAGAAAGAAAGAAAGAAAGAAAGAAAGAGAGAAAGAGAGAAAGAAAGAGAAAGAAAGGAAGAAAGAGAGAAAGAAAGAAAGAGAAAGAAGGAGAAAGAAGAGAGAAAGAAAGAAAGAAAGAAAGAAAGAAAGAAAGAAAGAGAGAAAGAAAGAGAGAAAGAAAGAAAGGAAGAAAGAAAGAAAGAGAGAAAGAAAGAAAGAAAGAGAGAAAGAAAGAAAGAAAGAGAGAAAGAGAGAAAGAAGAGAGAAAGAAAGAAAGAAAGAGAAAGAAAGAGAGAAAGAGAGAGAGAAAGAGAGAAAGAAAGAGAGAAAGAGAGAAAGAAAGAGAGAAAGAAAGAAAGAAAGAAAGAAAGAAAGAGAGAAAGAAAGAAAGAGAAAGAAAGAAAGAAAGAGAAAGAAAAAGAAAAGAAATCTAAAAATATAATCATTAAAAATACATATTTTTAGGTATGGAAATTTAAAACATTTATCCTTTTAATAACATTCAAATTTATAAAATCTATATTCTTACTTATTATATATTTATATAAAGTGAAATATAGATATTTCTCTAAATTGAAAGAGTCCATTCCTAATAGAATACTCCTTATGAACTATCCGTAGCTAAAACGCTTCTCTAAGGACAATAAGAAGCACCAATTTTTACCTCCAATTATAAAACTGTTAACAGATTCACAATACTTATTTTTGAAATTACAACAGTGTTTGAAGCAAAACGTTCAATTTCATTTTAGTAAGAGCCCTTCATTATTTCAATTCCTTTCCAGATTATTTCAGACAATATTGAAAACTATTCCAACTCATAGAAAAGTCCAACTCACAGAAACAGAGAATGGCAACAGAATACTGGTTTCCAGGGGCTGAGGAGAAGGAAAATGGGATTGGTAATAGAGTACAGACTTCTAGTAGAAAATTTTAAAGTAAAATTGAAGAAAAGGATTCTGTAAAATGACTTTTGAACTGAAAAAAAATTGAAAGACCAAATATAAGCTTTTATTAATCAGAAACAAAATAGATGATGTACTTATTAAAATAGAATTAAATTTTCAAAAAATGTATATTTTGAAATTTTAATACTTTCTCCCCTGATTTCCGAGTTTATGTGCACGAGTATAATTGCACAGTGGATCTCCTGGAATATTTTTTTAATTTAATTTAATTTTATTATGTTAGTCACCATACATCATTAGTTTTTGATGTAGTGATCCATGATTCATTGTTTTCAAGTATTTTGCCTATACAATGGAAAGCTAATGCATATTTTATTAACATTCCTATATTAGGCTTCTTAGCTTTTAGAAGTTTTCACAAAAAC
>NW_027910445.1:0-232 GCF_054177405.1 Leptonychotes weddellii
TATAAATGTGGAATTATGTATGCACATACGTTCGTTCATAAAGAAAATTACAAAATAAGTACTAAAACCACAAAAACAAAAATTGAAATCAACATTAATTTGATGGATGATGTTACATCATTGCATATGATGTAAATGATTATGTGACTGCTCTAGCTCTGGGTTTTTTGTGTTTAGCAAACACTCAGTACCATGTACCATGTGATGTGTCAATTCTCCCCTACCTTTAGAA
>NW_027910446.1:0-232 GCF_054177405.1 Leptonychotes weddellii
TATAAATGTGGAATTATGTATGCACATACGTTTGTTCATAAAGAAAATTACAAAATAAGTACTAAAACCACAAAAACAAAAATTGAAATCAACATTAATTTGATGGATGATGTTACATCATTGCATATGATGTAAATGATTATGTGACTGCTCTAGCTCTGGGTTTTTTGTGTTTAGCAAACACTCAGTACCATGTACCGTGTGATGTGTCAATTCTCCCCTACCTTTAGAA
>NW_027910447.1:0-232 GCF_054177405.1 Leptonychotes weddellii
AAAGTCAGGGACAGGACTTACTCCACTTGGCTGCAGTGTGTCCACCTTTAGTGATATGCCACTCAAATACGGCATTTACTTTCTCTGCCACCTCATGCCCGATATCCTTCAGGCGGCGACCTATCTCCTCAAATACCAGGGTACTCTGGAGCTTCCCACCCTAGCAAAAAGAAAAAATGTAACTTGAAAAGTTTTATAAGAATGACTCAAGGGGGAAAATGATTATAAAATG
>NW_027910448.1:0-232 GCF_054177405.1 Leptonychotes weddellii
CTCTCTCTCTCAAATAAATAAATAAAATCTTTAAAAAAAAAAAATCTAAGAATGTTTCCAAGTAAATTCTTCCATGAATTTGCTTCAGTGCATAGACATGAGGTCTGCATTTAGCGTTATCAGTCATGACCTCACAGAAGTTGTGCAACATTTTCTCATTCACTCACATTCTTGGAGTAAAGATTCTTCGCAGTAAATGTGAGACTAAGCTTCCAACCAAGACAACAAATTA
>NW_027910449.1:0-232 GCF_054177405.1 Leptonychotes weddellii
GCCCCGCTCATGTTTTCTCTAAAAAGAAAAAACCAAAAACAAAACCACTAATAAACATGCAAAGAGAAAGAGTCCAAATATATCACTAAAGAACATCAGCAAAGCATCAAAGACACAAAAAAGGATCAGAGAAAAATCTCCAGAAACAACCACAAAACAAGTAGTAAAATGACAAATACATATCTATCAATAATTACTTTGGATATAAATGGGCTAAATGCTCCAATCAAAA
>NW_027910450.1:0-232 GCF_054177405.1 Leptonychotes weddellii
GGTGTTATATGCAAACAATGAATCATGGAACAATACATCAAAAACTAATGATGTAATGTATGGTGATTAACATAACATAATAATAAAAAAAAAAAGTATACATACCTCCCTATATTTACTTCAGCATTAGTTACAATAGCCAAGATATGGAAGCAGTCCAAGTGTCCATGGGTAGATACATGGATAAAGAAGATGTGTGTATATATATACATATATATATATCTATATACAC
>NW_027910451.1:0-232 GCF_054177405.1 Leptonychotes weddellii
ATCCATGAGCATGGAATGTCTTTCCATTTCTTTGTGTCAGCTTCAATTTCTTCAATCAGTGGTTTATAGTTTTCAGAGTACAAGTCTTTCATCTTTTTGGTTATGTTTATTCTTAGTTATTTTATTATTTTTGGTGCAACAATAAATGGGTTTGTTTCCTTAATTTCTCTTTCTGTTGCTTCATAATTAGTATATAGATTTGCAACAGATTTCTGTACACTAATTTTTTACC